>NC_083465.1:5677170-5789670 GCF_030014155.1 Tachysurus vachellii | reverse complement strand
GGTACTAAAACCCTAACCCCACATTAAACAAATCATTTCCCTTCAGAACTAAGATGTTCTTTCACTCATTAAAATGAAAGAATCACATTTCTTTAATGTCCATCATGAAAGAAAGATGTTTTTGAATAAAAATAAACCTTATTGTTTCTTATGTTGCTGTGATTCATAATGATGTGAAAATATGCACCTATCTTACTGTATGATGAAAATGCTAAAAAAAGATTGAAACTAAGCTGACCAAGGCCACATGTGACTCATGTTCATGCATCTACTTCCTTTTTCTCATATGTACACTTATCATTTAGGCAGCAGATAAAAGCTGCTGCTTGGTGTTGAGCTCTTCACACTTATCACCCCTCACTTTGAATAAGCAGCTGAAAAAAAACCCATCAGCAGCTATGGAGCCCAACATCATCAGAGAGGGATATCTGGTAAAAAAGGTAAGTTCATTAGAACTGAAAATTAAAATTTAGACAGTGTGTGTATGGGTGTGTGTCTGAACATTGCTGTAACGCGCCAATTTCATCATTGTGATATTCTTGAATAAGACATGTATCAGCTGAGTCTGTTATATTTTTCCTGCTTTATTTGGACAAAAGTATTGTTAAATGTCTGACGGTTAAACAAGAAGCTAGAATACTAGAATAGAATAGGTTTCTTCATTGTTTCCCCACCACTATTAGAGCTGGTAGTGTCTAACTTCCTCAGAAAACCACAGCTAGGTTAGGAGTACTCCTCTGAGCAAAATATGTTTGTCAAAAAATGTACATAGATGCAAGACAAATAAATAGATAAATAAATAAAATAGATTATTCAATTGTGATTTGTCATTTTAAAGAAGGAGAGAGAGAGAGAGACAGACAGAGAGAGAGAGACAGAGAGAGAGAGAGAGAGAGAGAGAGAGAGAGAGAGAGAGAGAGAGAGAGAGAATACAATACTACTTACATGTAATTGAAAAGAGGATGTAGCCTTTTTGACCTACAACACATTAGACCACATATTAAAGTTTGTTTATTGTTGTTGTTAATATTCTGTTTTTGAATATAACATATTAGGTTGTGCCTTCAAGCATTATAATCTACAATATATTTGAGTTCTCCTAATAATTTCCATTATGTTTAGAAGATTTTGGACATTGAAGTGACCTATAAGGGCAAAATGAAACAAGGCTGTCAAATCACAACCCGGTGTGGCATTAGAAATAAAGATAAAAGCAATCATAGAGGGACAAAGGGATCAACAATTTATTCTTCTTTTTGGCAATGTTTTCAAAATGCTGTCCTGCGAGACTTGAAATTTTTACCTGCACACTTTGCAAGAGAGATAAAGGATCAAATATGTACTTAAAAAAAAATCCATCCTAAATGAAAAAATGTTAGTATTAGTTATTATTATCATCTCCAGGGCACTTTGCTGAATTCATGGAAAGTGGTGTGGGTGGTGTTAGCAGATGATGGAATAGAGTTTTACAAGAAGAAGACAGACAGGAGTCCAAAGGGCATGATTCCATTGAAAGAAGCTGTGTTGACCAGCCCTTGCCAGGACTTCAACAAAAGAACGGTGAGGCCCAATGAATACGTATAACAATGAATTCAGCACAGGTTTATGACCAGAAACGATTTTCCACATGTGTGCTCTTGCTCCCTAATAGTTAGTTTTCAAGGTGACCTCAGAAAAGAAGCAGGACCATTTTTTTCAAGCAACCCACCTGGAGGAGAGAGAGGCATGGGTTAAAGACATCAAGAGAGCCATCACTTGCTTGGATGGTGGAAAGAAATTTGCCAGGAAGTCTACCAGGAGATCGATTCGATTACCTGAAACAGTTAACCTGAGGTAGGAACTTAATGCCAATGATCGCTAAGAAGAACCCAACAAAATACAAGGAACCAAAAAAAACAAGCTCATAACTAACTGCCTGTCTGCAAGTTCTTTATAGACGATTCATTCACATGTATTCATATTTATCCAGAATCACTTACAAGTGAAATGTTGGTGAAGCATAAAGCTTATAACGTGCTATAACTGCTACAAGAATTTAAATATCCACCAGCGGGGCAAAGCAAGACAGAAGTTAGATATTTATAGGGTTGAGTGAGATAGCGATAAAGACAAGAGTGGAGGATGTGTATCTGCCTAGGTCTAATATTTCACACATACACATTCTGCTAGGGTCTGGTGGTTTCCTTCAGGTATTCTTGTTTACATTTCCACTTATCTTCATAGCCTTCTTTCAAAGATGTAATAGACTTTTTGCAATAGACTTTTTTCAAACTATCTAGAAAGCATGTGAAGTCTAATTTTAGGTTTTAAACCACGTTCTAGTATGTACTAGAAATCCATTGCTAAATAAATTATAGCCATTCTTCCTCCAATTAGGACATAGAAACCAATTCTCTTATCAAGACGAAACCGACGTCAACATTATTACAGCATGTGAAACTGACATGCTCTGAGTTTGTCAGTATCCAGAGTAATTGTGTAACTTAACTGCTGTTTCTATTACACCTAAGTATGTTTACACTTTCTTCACCCTTCTGTTGTGTGTAATTCTATGTGCCTCTATGGGTGTCTCTCTCTCACTGTTTTGCCTGTCTTGTATTTGAACAACTGGTGAAAAGTCTTGCAGCATTTCATTTTATTTCATTTCATCTTCTACCGCTTATCCGAACTACCTCGGGTCACGGGGAGCCTGTGCCTATCTCAGGCGTCATTGGGCATCAAGGCAGGATACACTCTGGACGGAGTGTCTTGCAGCATTTAAAGCACTTTATAAGCTTTGGATGCAGAAAGGGGATCTGAGGTCTGAGCAGTGGGCATTCTTTCACTGATTTTGATAAGCATAAAGGAATAGAGAACAAGAAGGTAAAGGAAGAAATGACATGTGGAAGGGAGTAATGTAGTTTATTTTAATTGAAGACTAGATCTACCACTACATTTTTCATCAGCTTTAGCTTTAGTCACGATGTAAAATGTAGTAAAATGCCACAACCATCTACTTATTGCTATTTGAACTTTAAATGTCCTTTGTAGATGGAACTAAATGCAGTCAATGATACAAAAATCTTACAACTTGCACAAGGTGCAGCCGATAACTGTCGATTACTCAAGATGATCATAGACATAACACAGTTAGGGTCGTTGTACACAATTACAACATACCACAATATTTGAATCAATTTAGTATACCAACTAGCTTGGTTTTCTCTAATATAATTTGAGAAATGGATGAAATGCTAATGGATATTTCCTGTCACATCTTCTCTTTAAGTGAGCTGTATGTTTTGATGAAGGACCAAGATACCGGAGTGAAAGAAATGAAACTGGAAAAAGACAAGAAACTTTTCAACCACTGCTTCACTGGTATGTTACTTTGGTCAAAATGACCAAACAGTGCTTTTGGGTGGAATCTGCTATTAGGTATATTTTATAATATGCTATTTTCTTATTGTGGATGTGATATGTGGGCTGGCATAAAAACCCTATTGCTAAAATACAAAAATAAAACTGTATACTTAACAAAACATATTGAAGGAGTAGACCTTGCTAAAGTCCATTTTAATATCATCTTATATTACAAAGATTATTTTGACCTGAGTTTATCAAATGATTTAATTTCACTGCAAGTGAAAATGTCTATGCAAAAGTTTCTAATATTTCTTAGTAGCCGACAATTATGTGATATTATTAGCGGTACCTTCTGACACATCTGTAATGTGAATTTTGATCTCATGGCAGGTGTCATGGTGATCGACTGGTTAATCTCTCAGGGGAAGGTGCGGAACCGACCTGAGGGTGTGATGCTGGGCACAGGCCTGCTGAATGAAGGCTATCTGCAGCCGGCTGGAGACCTATCTAAAACAGCTATGGAAAGCAATCTGGAGTCTGCACTGCTGGACCAGCCGGATGCTATGTACTATTTTGTGAGTGAACATGCAAACGTATAACCACTTTTTGCTTTCAGTCAAAATACATTCATAGCTGCTTTATCCTGGTCAGGATCTCTGTGAGGCCCAGGAACACTGAGTATGAGGTGGAAATACAAACAGTCTTTTTTGACCAAAGTGATACAGACATACATTTTGTTTTGTTACTATAAATTGAGAGAAGATTAAATATATGAGGTATTTTGGATTATTTGTATAGCTCTGAGTTGAAAAATGTGGTTTTGGGTATGGGACTGTTTTTCTTCCTGTAGGCAGAAAGTGGCTTCTTCTGTGAAGGATACTCGAGCGATGAGGATGTGCTTGTAAAGGAGGAGTTCAGAGGAGCCATAGTGAAGCAGGGTTGTCTGATGAAACAGGTAAGAGCTTGACTGCATGCGTTATTTTTTCATACATCGCTTAAATAAGCTGGTAATGCAGTAACAGTGGGAATGGGAGAAGTTGTAGGATTGACAGCTGTGTTCAGATTTAACATGAATACCAATGTCTTGATTGTAGATGTTTTTGTTTTTTTCCAGGGCCACAGGCGGAAAAACTGGAAGGTGAGAAAATTTATCCTGAGGGACGATCCTGCGTATATCCACTACTACGACCCCACCAAGGTTAGGAATGCTGTGCTATCGAGTCGGCTTTTTTCTTAATTCTTAAAAATTTGTAACATTGGAAAAATCTCTCTCTCTCTCTCTCTCTCTCTCTCATATATTCCTTTTCTGTATCTCTCACTCTATTACATAAGGGCGAGGATCCTCTTGGCTCAGTTCATCTGCGTGGATCTGTTGTGACTGCAGTGGATTATGTACCAGATGGTGAGATATAATTAATCATTAATCACAAACTATTCATCAGTCACGACAGTAAGACTAAATGATATTACCTAAACCCAATATGTGTAATTCTTGCTTTTGAAAGGAGCAGAATGGTGTAATCCTAATGCATCACAGCCATACTGTAGGACAAGAAATGCAAAAGTCCCATGTGAAAATGAGGCATTAATTCATTGTTCATTCATTCACATACAGCTAAGAAGCATGACATCGAGGGCAACTTGTTTGAGATCATCACTTCAGATGAGATACACTACTACCTGCAGGCAGCTACCGCTGAAGAACGCAATGACTGGATCAGAGCCGTTCAAGCGGTGGCAAAGTCTGGAAAATAACTGCAGAAGATCACTTCAGTGCAGAAGTATCCTGCCAAAAAATAAAGACGTTATATTTTAACTTTTAGTTGGTTAATAAAATGGTTATGTATTATTTTTTACACAGCAAGCATGTCAAGTTCCTCTTGAAATCTAAAAATAGATTAAGAGGCAGACAGGATACAATATGGAGCACGAGTATCTTTCACTGCTATTTATGTCGATGATAATCCATGAAAAACAATTCAAGTAAAAACTGCTGAAATCTTTGCAGTCCAGCTACTTCCTGTATTATGTTGCAAAATGCATCACTTCCTGTCTGTCAATATTCCTGCCAGTCTGTGGTTAGCCTCATACACGTCACCTTACAACTCTAACTTATCAGGCACATAAACCTTCCCCATTTATGGCATTGTAAGGGAACGCTGCACTCTACAGTACACCTCCAATACCAAACCCTATTTACCTTAGGTCAAGAGCTTCTGTTAATGCCTACATCAGTCATCACAATGGGGGATAAAAATACGATCTCTGTGACAAAATGGTGCAAAAAACACCCAGTGAGTAGCAGTTCTACAGGCAGAAACATAAATAGAAAAAATAGATGGGAAAAATGTTACCGAACAAATTTAAGTATATTGTCTAATATTTGAAAAGTTTGAATGCTTTGAATTGAAACAAGGGAAATTGAATAGAAAAAATGGATATATGTTCTGGGATATTTATTATGTGTGTAGTTTATTATACAGTTTAAATGTGTCTTTGGCTGTAAAACATTTAAGAACCTCTATTTTATTGCCAACGATGGTACAGGTAGCTTGATCTATGAGCCATTGGATTAGAAGTTGTTCATTCTTTTTAATTATTAACTGACTGTAAAACATACTTCCATATTTTAACTGTAAAACCCAAATCTCTTTTTTTAAGGGTTTGTACACTTTTCCCTTGCAATTCGCTGCTGACAGAAAAAAAGGAAGAATGCAGTCACTAGCGATCATGAAATGAAACAACTTCCCTTGTTGTACTTATTGCCAGGTGCAAGATTAGCTTGTTGGGATATTATTTTCAAAATGCTAATGTCATCTGAGCATATGTTTCATTGTAGACCTCATGTTGCTTTCAGCAGCACACCCAGGCTTGAAAGTTGCTTGTGTACTCACTTTAATGTGAGAAAAAGGAAGCTTCCTCTTAACACAGGATGTAAGCATTTTGTCAGCGTTCACACTGAAATGTTTTTGTGTGTGTTCTGTCTATGAGTGTTGTCTGACAATCAATGGCACTTGAGGAAAAAGAAGTTACAGTTAAATACAAAACACATGCTATTGTCTAACAGTAACTTTAGTAGAAATTGAGTAGATTAGTGTTCAGTGTAGAGTAGTGTTTTTGCAATTTTATGCACTAAATTAATGCACAAATATATATTTTTTTCAAATGCAAATATTCAAATCACAATATTAAAAATATTAAAGTGCACTGGTTTGCAAATCCAATGAACAAGATAATCCTGTTTAGTGCCTTCCATATTAGCCCTGGAAAAATCATTCAAAATTTGGATATCATGTATGTAGATGCTTCTTGATGACATGAGAAGCTACATGAACTAAATTGTCTCGTCAACATTAAATGTAACTCCAAATGGTTAAAATATAAAGTGTGTCCTTCTGTTAGTATGTAATCATCACATTACAGTAATGATCACATCACCCTGGTGTGGATTATTTTCCTATTACAGCCTCTCCAGTCATGCGTTACTCTTTAATTATCTTATGATGTATTTATTATTATTATTATTTAAAGCTGTCCTTCTATCACTTTTCTTACTGCATTTATAGCATGGCGAGACAGAAAACATCTAGAAATTAACAAAGGAGATAAAAGGAAAGTGCGCACACAGACACACACAGACACACACATCCACACACAGGAGAAATAAATATATGTAACATTTGTGGTTATACCAAGCTGTAAGGAAGTATCTTACTAACTGATTGTTGGTTGGTTTTTCCATTGTGGAAAAGTGGAAATGTTGAAAGGAATGTTTATGCTTGTGCTTGTTTATCATTACAACATCCTTGTTCAAAATAATTAATTTAAACAATTTGCTTCTTTTTTTATTGTAAAAATTGTCACCTTAATGGCTGCTTTGCTTTAGTAACACCACCTAATACACATTTTAAATGAAATCTCAAAGAAGCATTTGCATAGTAGAAAAAATGTTCTGCAGTAAAACCCATTTGAAGTTCGTCTCTGCAATTTCCCTGCTTTTTACGTCCAATGGATAATCATCCTTTTTGAATACAAAGAGCTGCATTTCAAATTATGGACTTGACACAGGGACGTTACTATGCTTGACGTAAATGGGCTCAGGTCACAACAGCTTCCAAGCTTTTAAATTACAGAGTATGGCATCTTAATTATTAGGTCTGAATACGGTATCTGGTGAATGTTTTATCTGAGAAGAAAGCATGCCCAATTTCTTGTTTGGTCATGGTCAAGAAAGTACTGTACACTAACTGTCAACTTTATTTGGATGGCCTGAACACATTCCTGCACTACACAAATCAGCCAATCATGTGGCAATCAGGTAATGTTCACATCAAACATCACAATGGGGGAAAATGTGATCTCAGTGACTTGGCTTTTGTTGCTAGATTTGCTGATCTCTGAGTATTTAAGAAATTGTTAATCTCCTTATATTTACATTCTCAACACACTGAACCTTGAGTCAGTTGGGCTACAACAGCAGAAGACTGTTCACTTGGCTGACATCCAGTTCACATGTCAGCCAAGAACAGGAACCTGATGCTACAGTGCACAAGGTCAATGAACAGTTGAAGATTGAAGAGACAAGCTTTCAGAATAAAAAAATATCAGTTGCATATTTGATACAAGGATCAGGCATCTTTTCAGGAATTTTAGTCAGAAAACTTTGCAGATAAATTTGGACACACGTTGTTTAAGAGAAAGCATACGCTAGCATGCCACATGCCAAGATAAAGCATCTAGCCTGGCATAGCTTCACTTTTACCTTTCTTCTTAGTAATGGGCCACGTTGGGCACATGATGTCTCACAGAGAGAAACATTCTTATGCAGGGACAAATAGGCCAGGGATTAGAATGCCATTACGCTAAAACCTGAGAGACGTATGTGTGGGAGTTGTACAAAGACAAGTGGATTTTTTAAGTGCGCAGTGAAGGTGGGTTTACAGTCTTTTAATAAAGACACCTTCGGGCCAGTACAGAAAAGAAAAGAATCTTCATGCATGTCTTTCAATGTCTTGGGTGAAATTGAGTGGTGCTTATGACTTGAAAGGGAAACTGTCATACAGGCATGTGACATCTGCTTTTAGCTTTGCAGCCAGCCAAATCATTCTGACCTACATGACTGAGGAAAATTATTGCATCTCCAATAATATTCAGCAGTTCAGCCCATTTTTTCAGTCAGAGTGGTTTCTATTTTCATACAAAATTGGAATGATGAAAATTGAAAATATAATGATTGCTGGAGATTATATCACAAGTAGGAGTCCCATCAAAATAACCATATGTGCTGACAATGCTGTGGGATGACAGAGAGCTGGGGCTTCAAAACTTTCCAGGTCTTGGGTTCTAGATGAAAATCCATTTGTTAGACGCTGCCTTCCAGATATCAGATAAATCCTAGTTATATTTGAACATGTAAGCGCCAGTTATGTCAATGGCTTTGTGGACAAGGTTGGCAAGTGGGAACGAGCCCCATATTAACTGTTAAACAAATCTCCTTAATCTTTATAGAATTCTCATTCAACAACAACAACAAGCTCTGATAGAGGCCCATTGGGTCAGGATGCATACTGAGGGAGGAAAAGCAGGATTAAAGTGCAGAAATCAGGATTGTTGTGGCCTTATTTCCCAAGCAGAGACTGTGAAAAAAGGAACAATAAAAAAAGAAACAATATGCCTCCTTTACATGTTGTTTGATCTAGGTATTTAGTGTAGATTTCTAAATGTAGCTGGATGGACATTTTGTTGAAACCTGGAAAGCCTGTTAAAGATGATTACCTTTACTGTTGCTGGCGATGAGAAACACACTTGCTGATTTGAACCCAGCTAACAAAAGGAGCTACTAGACTGTATATGCTGGATGACTGTTAGGACTTTGACTCTCAACTACCTATTAACTTTTGACTCGCAACTACAGAGTAAAAATTCACCAGATAGAAGCTTATAGTAAGGACTATTCATGGCCAGTTCACCAGAGGGGATGCTGGCAGGAGGATTACTATTCTTTGTTTAATGTCATGTGATAATGTGTCATGTCACCTGTTTGCGATTTTTCCCTAATGTTTTGCTTATTTATACCTGCCCTGTCGAGTCATTGTCTACTGTTTCCAGGTGTTCTGTTTTTGACCATGTTTTGAGTATCCATGCATATTTCATTTGCCATGTTTTGACCCATGCACAGGATCTGAGTTGCTGAAACTGCTGTACGTGACACTTTATTGGCACAAGTTAAGCATGAGAGTGACTCGATTTTTGTTTGTCTTTAGTCATGAGCCACTGCTGATTGTGGACCAAAATATTAATCTGGGCCAAAACAGTCTCAAGTCTAAACAGCAAAATATAAAGGTATCCCAGATGTAATAATGATCGTGGTGTCTATAATGTCTGAGGAATGATCTCATCAAGCTTTAGATGTATTATAGTTATTAGACTCAGTTGAGTGCCAGGTATAACAGTGGTAAGTTTGGGCAGGCACATTTGCTATTTTGCATGTGCATGGAGTTCAGAACAAAAACTCCTGTCTTACTGTGTGTAATGTAATGGCATAAAATATTATTTTATTTATTTTGATTGAGAGAGAGAGAGAGAGAGAGAGAGAGAGATGTAGCATGAAAACACATTAATAATAAACCAAACAAAACCCACAGCTAAACCAAGCGAGAAACGAATTTCAGAATTTTATTCAGGAACATAAACACTTGTAATTACCTGACTAGAGAACTTCACAGCAGGTAAAGTCATTCCTCAAACAATCAATCCTAAATGAGACAGGTGCAGTTCATGACCATAAACTGCAGGGGGCACAGAGCGAAGCTCAAGTGCTGCCTTCTACTCTTCAGTATTTTTTTCATCCTCAGAAAGGCACAAGAGCTGTAATTTGCTTAAGCAATCTATTTTTCTCAATAGCTAGCTAGCCAGCCAGGCAGGAGTACTAATTAGATATGGTACTGTGGTTCTTCAAAAACTGGAAAACCTGGAAAACCTCCAGAGATGGCTTGTAATTCATCCTATTAGCTAAGGCACATGCCACAGAGTTTGGGTATGGTATAGCATAAATCAAAAAACACATTTAATGCTTGCTTTATAGTCTTCTCACAGGGAAATCCTTCATGACTGATGCCACATGCAGGAGTACATTTGGTTTTATGGAATGCAAGTCAGCTTCCAGTCCAATTTGATGGGTTTTATAATAGTGGCTGGCATGGCGTGTTTGGAGCCTGCCAGCAGTGCAAGCTGGACAAGGATAATACCTAACTGGAGTTAAAAAGGCTGCTCAACCACCACTTTGCCGTTGGACTCCAGCTGTGGGCTTAGACTTGGCTCTAAGTTTGTGCTGAAGCAGATGAGCATAATGGGTTGAGAAACACACAAAATGTAGCCACAGGTCCACTAATCTTCAAGTGGCCTGGGATGTGGAAGCTGGGGAACGAGCCATTTAAGAAAGGAAAATGGCTTGGTGGATAATGAGAGGGATAAGTGTAGGAAATTCAGCTTTTATGTGTTAGAAATCTAGCAGGCAAGAGTGAGCAGCAGTCAACACTCTAAAACATAAATATACAGTATATTGAAATTCAGACATTTGCATTATAGCCATCAGTGATTAGCAAGATTCAGAGATAAAATGTGCATTTTTTTTCTTTTGGATGGAAAGAAATAAAATCAGTTATAATGTTATATTTTAATTTTGAGTATTAAACCTAAACCTAAAAGTTAATTCAACTCAGAAAAGCAGTGTTCTGGTAAACTGCTAAAGAAAAGAAAAATATTCTAAAAATATTTTAGTTTAGCTGAGTCAAAGCACAAATCATCAAATTTGTAATGCTGGGAAAAGGGGTGACTTACGGCCACGTGACTCAGACGAGCCAATTTAATTTGAACTTGTTGGAATTCAACTACATGCAAGGAAGTTATCAAAACATAGTGAGATGGAGTGTGTCAAAATCTTCCCAGTTGATTTAATGCCTTTTTTCCCACCAAAACACATCAAAAAGACTAGTGAAATCAAACAATTATTATTATTATTTTTAACACAAAGTGTGCATTTTTACTTTTACAAACAAAACTTCTTAGGGTTTTAGAGTACACTTATATTCTTGGTGAAAAATAAAAGTTGCCACTCTAATTTGATGAGATGAAGAACCTCCCCATTGTATCTTGCCAGGAACAAGTGACATAGACCAAATCCCATGTTTAAAATCCATGGCTAGAATTGCATTACATGGATTTGATGATTCATCAGTGGTGGAAAAACATTCCAAATGTCATTACTTCAGAAAATCTTCAGTGCAATGGAGACGCAGCAAACACGTGGAAATCGTGAAAAACAGCAGACATTCGGTCATGGCAAAAGCACTTCTGAGTCCACACTTCAATAAAATCAATTGCCTATTAGAATTCTATACACAATAATGTAATGTAAATAAATAAAAGGACTCAATATAAAGGTAGATTTTAAAGGTATCTATTGGTTACATAAAAGAATAAGAGTGAAAATTATTTCAATAGACAAAATATAATACATGTTTACAGAGTGATGGTAAAAAACAACAAGCTTGAGCACATGGACACAAATGGAAGTTCTTTGAAGTGATCCTGGAAAAAGCTTCAACAGAGACAGGAAATGAAAAGAATTTATTAAAGTTTTATTAAGTAGAAACCAGTGCTTTGAAAACATGAGTACACTTTCACTCACCCACAGACATCCATTTCAGACTTGCTGCCGATGTCTGACAATAACAGTGCCTTTACGTGTTTCATAGGAAATACATTGTCGTGCAGGTAGACATTCAATCAATGCTATGGTAGATAAATTGCCTGGAAAGCAGAAATTTATTCAACCCAGATATATAAGAGCTCATACCTTAATGTAGTGCTTGTTTTAGGCTTCTGGGTGTTATCAAAAGATAGTGTTGGACAGTGTGAATGAGGGAATCATCCGTGAGCAATTTTGTAAATTTTTCATTTGTGGGAACGAAAACACAGTTTGATACTAAAGTAAAAATATTCAATGGTTGTGCCAGTTATAGCACAAGACTACTAACTACTGGTACCTGCAAGTCTATATGGATTGTTAGTATCAAGATAGGACCGTGTATATTGTGCTCAGTTAGCATTGATATGTTTCATATGTTACTGTATATTTTGACAGCAGTCTAATAGAGTTACAGATTGATTTCCCAAAGAATTAGAAGATGTAATAGCAATGATAATTAGCTTATTTGAGAAATAAAGTAACAGATTAGTTTCAGTCGTACAAGCACAAAACATCCTTTTATCGCTTTGATTTTTTATCATCGGACAATAAAACATTTTAACAGCTTTTGCTGTTATAACCAACCTAGAAATCTTCCAGCATGAAGGAGCTCCCACTGATGATATTTTGCATATGAAAGGTTAGCCCATAAAAATTAGGTTATACATAAAAAGGAAACAAAGCCCTAGATTCTTCGAATAGTTCACGTTCATGTCACATTTTTTTCCTTTTGGCATCTTTAATAAATTTACATAAATGCTCATGTTTTTTCTTTATTCTGAATTTGCTCAAGGGACAAATTTTCCTTTGAAAACATATGGGTACAGTCTAGGAGTTTTGGAGAATGCAACTCTCAAAAATTCAAAATTGAAGATGAAGCATTGAGATTTTCATAGCAGATAAATGCCAAATCCCATTACTTTATTAACCAAATGATTCAAATAGCAAATGAAATGCATGATAAAATAGTCTCATGCACACATTACACTTTAGTATCTTTTAACAAAAAAATAATAAAGTATTATGCTGCATTAAGTGCCATTTTATAAACTGTTGAATAATGAGGTTGAAGGCCAATGTTAATAAATTCAACCACTCTTTTGGTTGTGATCTAACCCAGGCTTACATATTGAATATTGGGAATATGAAAGTAACAGAAGATGAAAGTAGAAACAGAAGAACCATTCCTCTATATACGAAAGTATCCAGTATCTGGTCATTCACCTGGGTGTCAGTAAATAGTACACACAAAATACAGAACTGAAAATTAGGGTTAGCGTATACACTACCATTTCTCAGAAATGGAGCTAAGCGAAAAGATATTTTGCTCATTCTTCTGTCTAGCACGTTCCTTTGTTGGAAACTTCATAACACTACAATCTGTTACATGAAATTATATAGTACCTTTCAAAAAAGGAAAAAAATAGCCAGGGGAACTTTAGCACAATCATGGATAGATGTCTAATGTTCATGCTTAAAGCCACATTCTGCCAACTCCATTTCACTGGTGCTACTCATCATTAAGAGTGAAATCGCTGAACAAGACAAAAAATTTGGGGTGTTTGTGTGAAGAAAGGATGAATAATATGCACAGGAAGAGCTCAGTCAGTCTGCCTGTCCCTCTGGCAAATGTTTCCCTTAGGTAAGTTCCTAACCTAGGCACAACCTATGTACATGTTATGTTCATGTTACCTACATGTGCTATTTACCTTTAACACCAGTTTTCTGTGGTTCTTTTAATTTGAGTTGCAAACGTCTACCATCATGATTTATTGTGTGTATTATTGGGTTGTCATTATCTCTGTTATATCAATTAAATATGCACTGCATTTAGCCTTCTGTTTAATCAGGCTAACAGCACGAGCAACTCCGCACAATCAGGCGCTTCAGAATTAGTCATTAATAAGTGAAAAAATAAATTATTTTCTGAAAGATTTTATATTATCATCTCCAACAACATGACCAAGTAACACACTCTAAACTCATAAATGGTGCAAGTTTTCTGGAGCAGTAATAATGCTGTGAATCATCTCTATGACAATATGCACAGCAGGTTAGGCCATTTTACTGCATGCCAAACATTCGGGTTGTTTACTTCCATCACTCATTACTAATTGCTTTTTTCTCCCTCTAGTCACATCCCTAACAGAAATACAAAAAGAAAAAAGGATGACTGCACACAATGACTTGGTGTCATGACTTGGTGATGGGTAGAAATTAATTTGGCCCAGTGGTTGTTAGTAAATAATATACTTACTCACGAACCATTCACATTTTCTGTACTTGGATTCGTGCAATTCTTCATAACTGATTTACTAACTAGTGTGTGATTTCAAATAAATGCCATGCACCTGCTTCTTTGGCTGTGTATCATGCTAACTTCACAAAAAAGCCTGCAGTCTGTTTAATGTTATATGTTTACTGCAGTACTGCAAGGAGCCAAGAGAAAGCATATATATCAACAAGCTTCATTTAGCCTCCTAAAGTGGTTGAGTGCCCCTGGTGAATGACTTCAATAGATCTCCAAAGAACAATTTAAAAATAAAGCCTGCCATTTTAAGGCTACCAGCACAAAAAAGGAACTTGACTATATCTTTTACTGCAATCAGCATGGGTCTCAGTACCATTCCCGAAACATTCCATGATGAAATCTAATGACTAAATAAGATCAACCTCCTAGGAAATGTCTGCAGCAAAGCAGAGGCCAATTGTTCCCAGCTGAGAAGAAACACAAACACATAAGCCTCAACTGACTCAACCGATATGTTATAAAACACAGTCCCTCAGGTGCAGAAATTAATAGAGTGCTTGGCTGGATGACTGGTGCTGACAATATTATTTGTCCAAGAGGAATGGCACTGTTAAGAGGTGTGAGCTGAGATCATAAACCCAACACTTTTGCCTCATGAGCTGGTCTATAGACATAGATTAGAGAGAACACTGAGAAAGCCTTTCTGTCTCTGACCTTTTCGAAAGTGATACTGTAATCCAGTAAGCGTAGCGTTTCCTTAGTGAACATGTATACAGCAAACAGGTCATGCATTTGTGTGAATGTGAATGAAACGGATATCAAACACTAGCACTTCTTTATGGGAAGACTGCATAAAATATTTATCAAAACACAGCAATAATAAATATATTCCCCATCATCAGAGCAACTGATGGATGTGCATGATTGACCCTATTTTGACTTGACCAAAATTAGCCCATACATGTGCAATATTTTTAGGTCCATTTGAGTTTAGTCCTGTTCTATAAATATATGTTCTTATCTCAACAGTTACTATTGTATGCATACACAACAAGCCATTAAAAAAATAAAAATCTATGATATAGTTACCAAGATTAGTGTGTTATCCTAAACAGAATCATGTGAGTCTCTTACTGAACACTGAATAAAAGCAAATATTTATTTTAAGCTAAGTTGGACTCAATATATTTTAGAGAAGCACTGCTTTTAAAATGTCACGTTTGGCTGTTTCCTGAAAACACAACTGAAAAACTTTCCTATCGCTGGCAAATGAAGAACAATTAACACAGTGAAACACTGTCAAAAAAAATCCCTTTCCATTAAACACTCTAAACACACTTTCCATTCTACTCTACAGAAATATAATAGAAAAGAAATTTCAAAGATGATTCTCTATTTTTGTTAGAAAAATAATTAGTAATTTCCTGTAATTCCTGTAATCTAAAATTGTGTTTATTTTGTAATTTTTGTTTTTTATTGAATTCCGTTACCATTAAAACAGATATTTGATTTTGGTTATTTATTTCTAAAGATATTACAATGAAGGTTAATTTATATACAAAGCATTTTTTAAAATTTCTTTTAACTTCACTTCTTTTGGTATAAGCATTGCAAATTCCACATGTTCTCATCTAGATAAATTTCTTGAACCATGCTCATTGATTTTTTTAGATGAATATTCTTTTTCACTGCCTAGGATAGGCAATAATCTTCTGTTAGATAAATCATTGTTGCTCAAGTTCAACTGCTCATAAAACCAAGACAGGACAAGAGTTATTAGATACAGCAAGACTCTATCAAACTAAATAACCTGCATTAGTTGCGACACATAGGTACAGTACTTAGCAGGCACATGCTGAGAGACATTTAAATATAAACTGACAACATATCAGGCACCAAACTAAGCCCAGCAAGCACTATGTAAGGATGCTATAAAATCCAACATTAAAATAGTCTAGGATATTGAGAGGACAAGGAAATACGTTTAAGGACTGAACATGGGGGTTAATTGAAAAATTTTCTGAAACTTTTCAGAAAATTTTCAGAATACCTGAGTACTCTGTCATCATATAACAATATCATCGGATCTTTTGGCAAGTCACCAAGGCCCTAACTTAAAGTTTGAGCACTTGTTTTCATCCAGTCTTCAGTCTCCACACACTATTAAAAGTGAATGTATTTAAAAAACAGTGATCATTATGCATGTTGGGGGTCCAATTGTTTAGTGATCAGTTAGAGTTAATAAAAAAGGGTCTTGGTTTCCTTCTTGAAATGTGACATGAGCCTCCTTGCTATGAAAAGGAAACCTTTAAACAGTTTAAATACAGAGGTGTTAGAATTGGTTCAGTTAACTTTATGTATGTAATTAAGTTGAAGTGCTAAAGTCTAGTGCTAGAGCAATAGAACTGAGTCAATCCCAAATATCCCAATAATAGTGCCTCCCAGTGGCGATGATAATGGTTTTTCATTTATCAGGCTTCTTATTCATGAGCTAGGAAAGAAAATTCAAGCAAAAATGTTCCACCAGTACAAAAACTGGATAGGAAAAACTAATAGCACTGCCAACAGTCCCATTCTTCTGTCCAAATCCATGTAAAGTACACATTCTTGCTGGATGCAGGCCCTTAAGATCATAATAAATTTACTGATGCTTATAATAACATCCATGGTGCTGTGACCCATCACAATGGAAACAACATGCACATAAAGCATAGATGAGAATTTATCGTCTATAAGCATCTATAAGTTCTTAGTGCAACGGATTCAGTCGATGAGGTGCACACCATTCACAGGGCAATTTCCACCTAAGGTCCATGCACTTGAGGCTCTTGTGCTTAAGAGGGCTCCTTGATCTGCTGTTGGTTGCAGTCCTCAGTCTGTGCTTCAAACTCACAGGCACAGGTGACCTGGCTAGGGTGCCAAATCTTCTCATCCATTTGAGATCTGCATCTCTGCTCTGCTATGGAGAATTTCATTGGAAAATGAATTGACTTGACATTGGTTAAAAGGTCCAACTGTGAAATGCCAAACTTGTCTGCAATCTGTGACACCAATTCTGGGTTCAGGTGCTACTTTTCACTGCATCAGTGTACAGTGTATTATCAGTGAGTCACCTCAGTGAGGTTAATCATAGACAGAACTCCTAAGGAGCTTCCGTTGTAAGTTGAACCGAGTCATCTGACCTCAGGCCTCCTGTGGCCTTTTAGCATCATATTGCCCAATAATATACATATATATATATATATATATATATATATATATATATATATATATATATATATATATATATATATATATATATATATATAAACCTGATATATTTTCCTCTGATCGTCTTCTTGCAGTTAGATTGTTTTTACTGCTGTTTTGTCACCATGATTTCACAATTAGGGTCAGTGTGCCTCCAAAGAGCTGGAACATTTTTAACATCCCACTTTTGAGTTTAAACATATGTTTTTTTTTTTTGCGGGGACAGTTTCAAATACCAGAGAAATAACAAACAGCCATCTTCATCTAAATTACTGAAAGTTGAGGAGGGGAAAAAACTTTACTTATTTAATACTTTACTTAATAATATTTTTAACAACTGTGTCGCCAAATATCAGATTTTGCTTGGGATGGTAAAAAAGGAGCACCACTATTAATAATTAGATAGTGTGGATTTCAAAATGGATTTCAAGGAATTAAGGAATCAAGGAATCAAGTAATTACCTATCAAATTGTAGTACTAGCAAGAGCATGTTGGACCTTCTCCAAATCCACGTATGCATGTTTTCATTAGACCCTGAACCAGTAAAAGGCCAGAGAAAGACGAATGAGTGCAATAAATCCAGTCTGTGTTAATAGATATGTAAGGGTAACAGATGAGATTAGTATAATGACTAATTCTATTAGAGAACACGAAATGTGTGTCTCTAAACAGAGAAAATAGGCATCTACTGTTGTTTAAAGGTAAATATGTATGTGACAACTGAAGAGGTAATAAGATGTGAATAAGACACTAGTGTAAAAGGATATTGTCAATTCAGGTTTAAATTTATTTGTCTTAACGTCATGCACAAGAAACAATACACAGAGACAATACAAAAGTCATGAGCTCCTAGACGTAAACCACTGGTCAGGTTGTCTAAGTTAATCAGAAATCCACTTGAAGTGATCTACTAACAACTATATTTTATAATTAACACTGCATTATAAATCTACTTAGAGGCACTCAAGAAAATAATACAACAAACAAATAGAAAAAACACCAATTGGGTTTAACTGATAAACCCTTAAATTTTCACTAAAAAAGGACTTTTATTACCAAAACCACTGTACAACTTACCAACACAGAGATACTTAACAGTAGGTAAACAATGATTGTGACTTAAATGAGAATTTGCTTGAAATAAATCCAATGTGTTGTAGATAAAACTGAACTGGTTAATGAAAACCTTTTCGTTTGTTTATTTGATTACATTCAGTAGATCTGCCAAAGATCGTCAACACTGCAAAAGAAAAGGCTAAGCCATATGATGGATTTCCTAAACAAGGTCAAATTTACAGCTAGGTGAGATCTCCAGATAAGATCTCCAAAATCAGGCTGGAAATCTACAATTTTTTTTCATCCCAGCTGTATGCAATCAATTTCCTCAGTCACAGGCATGGACAGTGTCCTCACATCCGTCTTCCTAGAAGTGTAAGTGGATTTCCAGCGTAGCAGCACAATCCTCTTGAAGTACACTGCTGTGTTATTCTTCACGCTGACAAAGCAGAAGGTGTTGATCATACTGTTGCTCATGGCAATGCACTCGATAATGTAAAACGCTACCAGTGAATTCTTCTCCCTGGAGATGAGTGTTGGGTAAAAGTCACGCAGGATGGTGTAGCCATAATAAGGAGCCCAGCAGATAATGTATGCCATGAGGATCCCAATAAGAACCATGACTGTCTTTCTCCGGCAACGCAACCGCTTCCGGATCTGATCTGTCGGGAAACCAGGCACGCTATTGAACCAAAGCTCCCTGGAGATGCGCATGTAGCACAGTGCCATGCTCAGGACAGGGCACAGGAACTCCACGGCAAAAATGAAAAGGAAGTAGGAACGGTAGTAAAGTTGCTGGTCCACTGTCCAGATCTGAGCACAGAAGGTTTTACTGCGATTGGCACCATAAGGCACTTTGGTTGCAGATGTAAAGTAAGCAGATGGTATGGATATGATGACTGGAACAACCCACACACCTGTTATCAAACAGTATGCAGTCTGATGTTTCATCCTAGGCCTTAATGGGTGAATGATTGCCATGTACCTGAAAACACATTATTATTATAATAGACAGTATTATTATTGTAATCTTCGTCTCCATTATGCTGTTACAACACTACCTCATGGGCTATTTCAGCTGGCTATGCATAGTTCATTGTGCTATAAAGTGCAAACAAACAGTAGTAATTATACATTACCCAAACTTTAATCACATTAAAAGGTATAAAAAAATTTACGAAGACTATTTTGTGTCGTATCGTAGCCTAACTTTAAACATAAATGGCCATTGTGTTCAAGTTTATTAACAGCTGCACAAAGTAACATTTTTCAGAAGTTCTAAAAAAATAAAATTGACATCTACCTCCTAGACGGTGCAACATGGACTGTAATGATAAGAAAACAATGCTGCCATATACAGGAAAAACATTTTTAAGAGCTATTTTAACATCTGACAGCTTATCAGTCTCTTTCTATGAGTAGTACAAAATTAATGTCAATAAATTGAGATGTTAGTAAGTTTGTAAACACCACAATAGTAAAGATTTAGTAATGTAAAATCTGAAGTATTAAAAGTAAATTAATATAGTATAATGTAAATTAATTGTTAATGCAATATCACACTGTTGGTCATGTTAATTTTTCACGCTTGTCAGTATTATCCAGTGATATAGTTTGTTAAAAAAAAAGTTTGCAAAAAGCATAAGATTTGTTGTGTCAGAGCCCAAAAAAGAACAAGATGGATAAAGTGGTCAAGAGTCACCACTTTGTTATAAAGCACAATTCTTCTTGATTTTGTTTATTTATGTATGGTTAAAATACTTTATAACTATATATCAAAAAACCTTGAAGTATAAGTTACACTGAAAATGAGACAGACATTATCTAGATTATGAACACATCACGATCAGGGCTGTAACATTTCCTGTTTTTGTGGGATCATGCTTCTGATTGGTTGGCTATGCTGAAATTTGTTACTCTGTGCAGCACAATGTTATAATGCTAGTGCATAATTCAAGTTTTAGAATGATTTTAGTAATGATTTTGGTATCAATCCTCTTTGAACAGCTACTCTGAAAGAGATTTCATGACAGCAGTAATCCACTATTCAGCAACATTGTACCTTTCTGTGATGAAGTTATTTCTTTGGTTTTATATCTGGCATAGATCGGCAGTAGATTTTGCATACACTGAGACAAAAGGATTGACTTACTGTGTGTCATTCATGCATTAATGAGCATTAAGTATCCCTTAGCTATTGTGAACTAACCAAACACCTGTCCAAGAGAAATGTCTCACATGGTTAAGTGACAGGTGGCTCTCATTTGAAATACATTGACTCACACCTCAGGGCTGTCTGTCTAAATGCAATTATCCTCCACCAGGGAACACTGATATTTAATTTCACCAACCTGTCTACAGCGATGGCCAATAAGGCATTGGTGGACACGTAGAGAGACACAGTTCGGAGGTAGTTAACGCAGGCACAGAGCACTTTTCCATGGTCCCAGGACAGCTGTTTCACCACATAGTAATCCACCAAGAAAGGGCAGCACACAACTGCCACAAGAAAATCGGAGACTGCCAAATTTGCGATCAGGAGGTTGGTGAGATTTCGCAGCTTTTTGTAGCGAGCCAGGGTTGCTATAAACAGGAAGTTACCGATGCCACACACAAGCATGATGCAGACAAGGACCACTCCGATAACAATGGTGGCCACAAAATAGGCCAGGCCCTGAGTGGTGTCCGGCATTTCCTCGGCAGGAATCCCATAGTCCATATCATAAAAGTCTAGGTAGGGCTCATGCTCATCTGTGGGTGCTTGGCTGTGAGGGTCTACAAACACTACTGCTACATGCGTAATGTTTGTCATGATTACAATTTATTTTAATATGACAATGTTTTTAATATTCTTTGTGTTTGCCTCAATTCTTCATTGCTTGGGTTAGTCAGGTTATGTTAGGTTACGGTTAACAATCACAGCGCCAGTCAACACTGATGGTTTTTTTCATGGCAGAATCCACATCCTTCTAATCCAGCCCTCAGACACATTTCCCCTGTAATAGTAAATATATAAATGCATTTAACTACATTTTTCAGATTTAAATACAAATTCAGATTTAAAAGCAAAAAACATTTCAGTATCTGGAAAATTCTATACTAATAAAAAGTTAAGGTCCCGTTTTATCTTTTTGTTTTTTGTTAGATTGTTTTTTTCTCCTGTTAGATATTTCTCTCATTCTAGAC
Organism: Tachysurus vachellii; assembly: GCF_030014155.1. Classification (NCBI taxonomy): domain Eukaryota; kingdom Metazoa; phylum Chordata; class Actinopteri; order Siluriformes; family Bagridae; genus Tachysurus; species Tachysurus vachellii. The sequence goes on along the minus strand of NC_083465.1, from coordinate 5,767,833 downwards.
CACTTCTCCTCATCAATGCTAACATAGATTTATAAACTGTATCAATATCTAACAATCACCAATCCCTTGCTATAGCAACTATCCTATAAAAAGCTGCCCAAACTGTATTTCTATTCAAGAATAAAGAATATGTACATAGTCCCCTGTGGAAAAAAACAAGCAATCCATTTAAAACAACTGCTCATCAATTAATATACAATGAATTTTCTAGTAGACTAATTCTTTTACTAATTCTTACTCAAGACACATTACTACCCCATTTTTTCCCCTCAAAAACATAACCTATTTCAAGACATTCCTAATATTTGCTGTTTAAAATTGTTGCGTTCTATTGGGAACTTCTTTTTTTTTTTTCAACATTTGTTTATAGAAAGAAGCAATGGCAATAAAAAAAATGAATGAGAGCATCTTTCGTATTCAGGTAGATTAATCTCATAAACAGACCTCTTCGACTTGCTTCATGGAACTGTCACGAACACCTAGCGACACAGGTTTGGCATGTACTTAGGGCCACTGATTAATATGACAGATTTTAACCATTACTAAATCTGGATTATCTTAAAATACGTTATCTGATTAGAACTTCATATGTAATATTTCTGGCCTTTTTGCATTTAATCACCCACAACCAGGGATAAAGTGCCAGTTTCTCAGGTAAATAAAAAAATCTAAAGACTGGCTTAAACAATCAACTTTTATTAAATTAGATCATCCTGTCTGAATGGCCAGAATTTGATCTGAAACTTGAATGGCTGAATTTAGGATGTCTCACATTTAAAACAATCATTGTAAATGAAATTTTTATTGACCAAAGGTTTAAAAAGAGAACCAGCCTAACAGGAACGTCTGTTGAGAGCAAGTTAAGTTTACATCAGCATAGTTCCATAGGTTACAATTATGTATAATATGCTTTATACTATACAGAAAAGCCCCTGGGATCGTCTCATTGATACATGACATCCAGTTAAAGTGGGTGTCTACAACATGCAAAAAGCTTGATTTGTTATTAAATAATCAAAATCAATATCACCAATAATTAGAGTAAGGAGAGTACTATAAGAAATATTGATAATGGTTAATAACATTGATTGTTTGGAAGTAAAGTAAATTGTCTCCCAAATCGCATAGTGCTTTAGTTATTAATGGAGAAGAGATGTATGATTGCAATATGAAATCATTCTTCAGTGAGCATACTAGAGACAATAGGCAATAATGAGTTGTAATGCTTGCTGTAATGCTTGCTGACTAAACTCTCAGATGACCTTAGATCAGATTTAAAGAGGTATATTTAACTCTTACAAGTGTCAATCCAAGCTCTTCTTGACACTGCTCACTAGCTTGAAAATGGGCTCTAAGTCTAAGAAGAACAGTGTTTGATTTTCCGCTCACACTCAGCAAGACCCTTTAAGCAAGCACAAAGAGCCACATGAAGACACAAAGAATGCCATTTCCTACTATTGTTCTCTTTAGAAACTACCTGGTAGTCAGTAGCCCGGGCTGTTAGTAGACCACAGGGCGGTGATGCACCTGCATATTCACATGCTAATATTATGTGATACTTACTTGGGTGGATTGATTTCTGCATTTACATTACCTACAGCTTATTTTCTCTACATGCACTAAGAACATAAGGACCACCAATCATGTCCTACTTTAGAATTTTTAACCGTTTTGATTCCTCTGCTGTGCTAATTGTGTCTGCTGAACTCTTTTGTTTGCAAAACCACAAGTGATAAGCATCTCTGACTGGATTTTGGTGGATGAATCATTCTGCAGGCAAATACTGACATTTTCAGCTTGTTCTAACAGGATACCCCTAGTGATTAAAACAATAACAAAGTCAGTTCCAAGTAACATTAAACCCTACATTGCTTTTGAATTTGTAGTTGTTTTTTTTTCATAAGTTCCAATTTTATATAAAATAATAATAATAAATAGCAAATAATTTTGAGAAGAATATTACAGAAATATTACTATTAACTAAAACATTTGGTAGATGTTAAATTTAAAAAAAGGAAATTTAAAAATCTTTTGTACCGATATTTGCTGTTAATAAACATATGTTTTAACTCTTCCTGTTTTCACAGATATATACCGAGAATCTTCATTTGCAGATGTCTAGAATTTTGTCTATTTCGCTCATATTTTGGAAAGCTTGTGAAGGCACACAATCATTTATGATCTTAAGCTGTTTCTATGTGAAATTTGTCAGAAATTTGCCAAAAAGACAAAGAAGCATGAGCAAAAGCATTAGCATGAACAAAACCCAGAGGAGAAGAGGACTGGGGTTAAAGCCATATATATGTTTTTATTTCTTGTTTAAAAATTCAGAATAGTGCTTTTTTTTGTTAATTTTGTTGCTGATAGTGAGATGTTGACTGTTGCTTACTATAATTGCTGCTTGATAACATTCTGTTGTTTTCCCGTCTTCTTTGTTCCTTCTTGATCGATTCATAGGCATTTTGAAAGTTCAGCTGCTGTTCTAATCTAAATGATCTCTTGAGCACTACAGATTTTTCCAGAACATAGTAAAACAAATCAGTGTATTGGATTGTCTTATGTATTTGTCTTCTGTACCTGTGAGCTATTCATTAGAAATTTCTTCTTGCAATGTTCTGAAATCTTTAAAATCAGTTTTCAACAGATTCAACAGATGCTTAACACTAATTGCTGATTTGTCTCATGATTATTTACTGTGCATGCTATAATTACCTTTCTTTAACCCTCCTTAAGTTGCTAAAGCTTTAGTAGAATTGATTGGCAAGTATCATATTTTTTTTTTTTATTTACACTATCTTTATTTACCTACCTAAACTGAGGGCTTAAGTATCAGTTATAAATGCTTTCTCCTTCAGAGAAGCGTGCACATTTGCACATAGTCACAAATCACACCAGTACTACAGGATTTAGGTAGTATATACTAGATAGTTCATGATACTTTTTGTTTTCTGTTGTTGAAACATGTTTATATCACAGAAATTGCACATAAATTGAATAAATTGAAAATATCATGTATTGGAAAATAAATATATTCTTACCCAAAATCACAACAATTTCTACTTGGGATCTATGACCGACATTTGTGTAACACATAAATAAACATTTGTAAAATGTTTTTTTGGTCCCATTAAAAGTAAGTTACTACACAAATCATACATTGGATCTCAATGCAAATTAGGCTCAAATAACGCACAACAACTATATAGCCAATACGGTACCTTCCCCATCTTGTAGGTTTCAAAATCATTAATGACATAAAGGACATTTTGGGGCACTTATGTACTCCTATTAAAGGGTGGACTTATCCTGAGTCGCTCTTGGTTCATAGCTGAACGTGATTCACAAAAGATCTGACCTTGGATGAAGCTGTGTTAATTTAATAAATGTTAGACTATATTCTGTTGTGTACTTTTAGATGACAGAGCACAAATCTGGAAGCAACCAGAAAAGCACATTAATTTAATTATTAGAAAATAAAAATGACATTTAGTTTAGGTCTGAAATGGTACTAAAGTCGGAGCTCTGAAATGTAAATCAAATGAATCAGTACTTTATTTTAGTTTGAAGAATCGAATCATTAATGTGATATTCAGATCAGGCAGGAATTTCTTATGAAATAAAATAGTCATCATGATCCATCCAAGACATAATTATATTTTATAAAATGCAGAAAAGCCCATAATACTTCTAAAAACCGTTATGTAGACGTCGTTGATCCTCCTAAGTGTACCGAATGAATCCCTAAATGATAAACTGTTATATACACTAATATACAGTATATATATATATATATATATATATATATATATATATATATATATATATATATATATATATATATATACACACAGCTAGTTATTAGAAAGTGTGCAGATACAATTTAAGGTTATTAAACACCATCCTTCACTTCTTAGTGTTCATTTTAAATTAGTGCTGGAAAATTCCCACCTCACCTTTTTTTCCGAAGAATTCCGGAACAATTCCCATCTCGCTTCTTGTGCTGAAGGAAATAAGTCAGATGCGCTGTGTGTGTGTGTGTGTGTGTGTGTGTGTGTGTGTGTGTGTGTGTGTGTGTGTGTGGAGAGCGAGAGAGAATACAGAAAGAGAGAGTGTGGCATGTGTGGGAAGATTCGGGTGAGGCTCTCTCTCTCTCTCTCTCTCTCTCTCTCTCTCTCTCTCTTTCTTTCTGTCTGTCTGTCTGTCTCTCCATCTCTCTCTCACGCTCTCTCTCTCTCTCTCTCTCTCTCTCTCTCTCTCTCTCTCTTTCTTTCTGTCTGTCTCTCCATCTCTCTCTCTCACGCTCTCTCTCTCTTTCTCTCTGTCTGTCTCTCTCTCTCTCTCTCTCTCTCTCTCTCTCTCTCTCTCTCTCTCTCTCTCTCTCTCTCTCATTTCATCCTAAAGCTAAAGAGCAGGGTGGTTGGTTCATGTGGTTAAATTTTTTTCTTTATTAAAAGTAAATAGATGGAAAAAAGATGGAAACGGTGTCACACACATGCTTGTCTTTTTCTTCTGCTAAGGATTTTCCATCTGATAGTATTATTAATGCAGCTAATTAAAGCTATGGTTACAATGATACTTATTTGATATTTTTAAGGACTATACAAATGTCCTCAGAAGGTCAAAACTATCACATATTTCTATTCTGGTAGAAGCAAGCACTCTTCCAGGATGATAATAACCTCAGCCATTCAGGTAAAGATGGTTCACTAAATAGCTTTACATGTAAAGATTAGTATGAAAATGTAGTATGACCTTATAGTCACCGGCTTCATAGTCACCAGCTAAACACCTTTAAGAGATTTGGAAGCTTTCGTGTTTGCTTCTATGATAACATGCATTATAATATGTAAATGAATGAAGTTAGTGAGATATTCCTGTTAGTAGAGGAGGGTGCAAGGTATTTTTTGTATGTGTTTTTGCTCTTTACTACATTGCAGCATTGCTGAGTTCCCTAAAGCCCACATGTTCTCATTAAAATCTCTCTATTGTTTTCTGAAACTGCCTTCAATTTCCATGAATGTAATGAGTTGGTGATATTCAGATAATCACAACAAGCAACACACAATTCAGATAATCACAACAAGCAACACACAATACAGTAGTACTCAGATATTTTTGAAGCCAACATAAAAAGAAAACTTATACATAACAGATTTATTCATGCATCAGTAAGTGCTTTATTTTCATCATGATCACTGTGGATCTGGAGCCTATCGCATGAACACTGTTTGTGAGGCAGGAAGAGTCACCACAGACTAGACACCAGTCCATGGCTGGGAATCATGCACAAATACATTCACACCTAGGTGTAATTTAACATCAGAGAAAAGTATAAAAAGACCATGCGACAGTAACCCAAGCTCAGAATTGAAACAGCGACTCTGAACCTTTGAGACAAGAGCACTATTCCCTGTGACATCATATTGTCTAACATAACAGTACAGATTATTTATACCATCTTCAGTAAGTGCTTAATTATAGTCATGGACAGGGTGGATCAGGATCGTATCCCGGGATGTATATCCTAGAGGCATCGTATACATCAGTTTGACAAATCCACCAAATACATGTTGTGTTATTCCGCTTTTGTCATTCACATTCATTTAAATATACGGCCTATTCTATACTGTTTATTAAAACAGTATATTTTCTCCTGACATCTCTTATGACATCTCTACCAAATATATTCAGTTTTTTATATTTTAATACACACAATTAGTCCACTAATGCATGGTACTCTTCAAAGTTCCTCTCATCTCAGCTGTGAATTAATACAGGATGTTCAAACTGGCTTTCATCTTTTAAGGTGGCAGAGAAGTGAACATATTATAGTAGGTAAAAGTGATGTCAAGCACTCTTAGAATATACATTCACTACGGTGATCTAAGAAAACAGTGATCAAGTTCCCATCTCTCTTTGTAATGGTGTGGCAGGAAAACCATTTGCATTGCACTGAAACACATCATGTATGGTACTGATGCAAATAAAAGTTTAAAGAATAAATCAAAGCCAAATTACTATTGCTGAATTCTGGTAAACATTTTAAAATGGAGTTTTTCTTCCAGTTATGTACTTTGACATCTCTGGACCATGGGAGTGAAGAGACCTGGGCTCCTACCACACCTCATACAGGAGGGAAATCAGAATTGACAGCAGAAGATTCTTTTGATGCTGTTCTGGGGTAGATAGAGTTTTAGGGGTGGGCAAAATAGTGCACAGCGTTCCTTGGTCTGGGAACACTGACATATAGTCCTTGGCCAGATGGATGGTTTTAGCCAGAGTGTGGGATTTGTTACACTGGACCAACTAATGCAGTAGCTGTAAGTCTCTCCAGCATCACTCACAATCTTAAAATGCTTTCTATTAATCATCTAAAGTACCGATTCACACATTTCCTGGTTTGTTTTTAATAAGCACTAAACATATTTTGTTGTAAGGTTGTAAATCTCTTTTGGGAAAAAGAGGAAAAAACACATTTGGCTCTCAATCCTCGTATAACCTTCAGCTGAATATCTATGTTTGATAGAAAAAAGATTTTATTTAGTTGAGCAGTGCATTAGTTTTTCCCCATCTATATTTTCTAAATCCTGTCCCCTGCAATGTGATTTACCCACAAACACGCTGCCATTAATTATTGGTTGCTTGTGGTGAGGTCAGCGGGTGTATGGTAATGTAGCCTAATTCATGCTGAGTATTTTCATAATGTAACATACAGCATAATGTAATGTTATTAATCTGTGCACAGTAATGATATAAAATTGCGTTGGAAAATTTGCAGTGGATTGAAACTAAGAGATGCTTCTGCTGTTAGGATGTTTAACTGCTGGTTAGAGATGCCACATACTGTACATATATCATTTGAGTCATACCTGGCCTGATTCATGTTAAGTCTGGAGGTTAAACCACTGATTGTACTGTTCATCTCAGTCTCTTTAATCTCAATGCGCCTGCATGCCACATCAAGATACAATGGAGAACGACAGCAGTGTTTGCATCAATGCTGGAAACAGTACCTTTTGAAGAAAGAGATCAAACTGATCCACGACATTACAAGGAAGATTTTGTCTTAATGGATGCTAAAGCACACTTGTTTACAAAAATACTGAATTCTAGATGAGGCTCAAATGACATTCGATTACAAACAGCTATCATTTGGTATGTTTGAGTGTAAAATTTTGTGTTCTGTAATAAGTATAAATTACATATTTCATTTATTCATCTCTAAAAACTACTGTATGAAATTACAGCCCTTGTCCACTTTATTAGGAACACCAGTACTCTTACAGATCCATGCAGTTATTAATAAAATGGACAGTAAGTGTAGTGTCACCTAAGTACCATTTCTTGAACTAAAACAAATGTAAAAAAAAAAAAAAAGAAAAGAAAAGAAAAAAGAATTGAAATACCTAGTGTGTATTCGTTTCCAAGTAATTATAATGCTAGTCACATGTAGCACTCTTTGGAGTGCTATTTAGCACAATTAATAAACGGTTTCGGAATGTGGTAATATAAAAGGATATTATATTCTGTTTTGTTCCTAAAGACGTATAACTTATTTTCAAGATTGTATATTCTGCTGCATTTACTCAGGATCTAAATGGATCATTTAAAAAAATGTGCAGCTTCATGAATTATAATGAAGGTAAAATAATGGCAAGGGGGCAATCTTAAGACACATGCACACAGAGAGAGGGAGAGAGCGGGAGAGAGAGAGAGGGCGAGAGAGAGAGAGAGAGAGAGAGAGAGAGAGAGAGAGAGAGAGAGAGAGAGAGTTTTCTTTTGTAGGTCAATAGTTATGCTGGTTTTGTGGGTGGGAGTGAATGTGATGAAATAGACACTCCTGAAATGCATTACAGAATACAAATGTGTATTCGTGACATTGCTGGGCTTTTCTATATCTGAAACCATTGACCTCTATCAAACTCACATTCTCATTATTCAACCTCTGATGAAATATATTCACATTGCTGTATTAAAAAAAATGGCAAGCCAAGAAATGCAAAACATTCCTTCCAAACCATATTAACATGAATTCACACATGTCCTACATCCTTGCCTTGTTGCTCTCTGGTCGGTGGTAATTGTGTTCAGTCTGAAAGGGCACAAAGAGCACAGCCTCCTTAAAGCAAAATACAAGTATGTCCGCTGCAGGTTTTAAACGAGGCATTCGAGGTATGCCGTGGCCTGATGGTGATGCGTGATGACAGAGAGTAGCCACAGACTCTCAGATCTGAGCTCGTTGGCACCCTTAAAGCCCTGTTTGTGATTACTCACTCATGCACTAGTTCTCACCTGAGCACAGCCAGAGGCTTCAGATCCATCTGGGTAAATAAGGCCAGCACTTACAAGGGCAAGGGCAGGAGTGTATTACCATCAATTCACAAGCTGACATTCATTTTTGATATATTTAGACTGGGTGACCTTTAGTGAGTGTGGTGTTTTGCAAAGGTAACAAAGTGATTTTTTATGTGTGCAATAGATATATGATCTCTCCCTGTATGAATTACTGTATTAGTTGACATATGAAGACAGAAAGTGACTAGCCCTGAGGGAGAGATCACTTGTCTGCAGTTGACATTAAATCATTAAATATCTATGTAAACATACATACATACAGAGAGAAAGTCTTTTAGAATGAGCATACAAGCTTTCTGTCCATTACACACACATCAGCTGCCACCTGCTAGACCATTTTGCTAGATCATTCTGGGCCTTTCTGTTTACAGTGTTAAGCTTACAGCTATGAAAGTGTGTAATGGAAAACAAGGCCCATTCACAATGGTTTGCTTTGCACAGCAAAGTTTGTCCTCACATTCCTGTCGCTTTTGCATAGTCAACAATGCAAGTGTCTTTTCTGGCTACTGCTACAGTGCGCAGGGATCCAACTAGAAACCTCTAAATGTTACATGGTGTGAAAACAAGAGCTTGAAAACTATTTTGTGTTGCTATTTCGCAGCAAGGCCAGTGTGGGATGAGCCCTCAAAGGGTGAACAGCTCAGTTTTCACTTACTAAAACAGCATTGGGACACGAAGGAGAAGAGCCTCGCATGTTTAAATCCAGGTATTTTTTGCGCAAAGTGCGCAAAGAAAAATATGAACACTCTGATGTATTTGAAGATCAAGGTGAAGCGGGGACCGAAGAATCTTTCTTCAGTGGCAGCATGATGCCTGGCTTAGAGAGCCTGCAGGAGCTGAACCACCGTTTTACCTGCTACATTAACAGAGCCCGAGTGCTGGAGCAGCGTAATGCGCTTTTCCGCAAGCAGTTGGAGACGCTGCAGCACATGGAAGAGGCGGCTGGGCTCGAGGAGATCTTCACTGAGCAGATCAGCAGTAACCAAGAAAGTATCCGTGAACTTAAGTCTGAGCGTGCCAAGCTGGAGAGAGAGCTTAAGGATGCCGAGCACATGCTGGAACAATTTAGTGACAGGTTTGCTCACACACTTCCAACACTAAGCAACAGATGTTCAGGTAATTTCATTCGATTTGATTAGATTTAACCAAGCATTATAGGATCATTTCATCAGTCATTAGATTTTTCTCTAAATGAATATTTAGCATATATGCAATATTATTAATATTTAATGGCAGGCATCTAGATGATAGCACCTCTTTAATTCATGTCTTCTTCATGAAAGATGAATTAAAGAGGTGGTTTTCTATATATTATATATATATATATATATATATATTTTTAGGAAAGTTTTGAATTCACTTCAATCTGAAGGCACAAGATTGAGGATGAGAATGTTTGTCTTTTAAACAGTTTAATGTTTCTGTGCACATCTATGTAATATTTCACACAAAATTTTCAAGTATATCAATGTTTGATGCTTTCTAATGTTATCTAATATCAATATATAATCTATCTACATTTAGAAATGAATGAGGTAGGCTGAAAGCAGGGTATTAAACAACTTGGCTTGCCCACAGATATAGAAACGAATGTGAATATCAAGACCAACTACGAAGTACTCTGGAGCAGCTCAATAAGGTACACAAATGTCAGAATCATTTTATTTGACATTCTTCATAAACCAGCCTGAGTACAGATCCTTCCTAGAAAACTCTTATCTACAACACATTTAACAAATGAAATAAAAGAGGGCATGGCTAATAAGAATCCGAATTAACAAGACGTTTATAGGGTCTTGCTGATGACAGAAGTGTGCTTAATTTTCCCATTTTCTAAAAGGAAAATGTCAAGTATAACAGAGGAATAAATCGAGAATAGACATAATTTATTTACCCAGGCGCTCTCTCTCTCTCTCTCTCTCTCTCTCTCTCTCTCTCTCTCTCTCTCTCTCTCTCTCTCTCTTTCTCTCTCACCTTTTTGGATGAACAGTTTTTCTTCCTGAGAAATTGTGGTTTCAAGGAGGTTGTCTGATTTCTCATCGAGTCTTTTATCAAATCTATAGGAGGCAGATGCTGCACTTCTGAGGAACCTCGAGTATCAGATCGAGTCACAGTTCCTGCAGGATAACATAAAGGCCACACAGGAGAGACATAAAAAGGTAATGAGGGTGCATTCCCAGCTTGCCAACTTTGTCTCAGAAGTTTTTTAGTCAGATCATTGGTGTAGTCAGTCATCAACTGGCAAAGGAGAAATGTCTTCAGCTTTTCAGCGCATAGTGAGTGGATTTAAGTAAGGCCTGAAACTACAAGAGGTTTAGACAGTCATTCTAAACTTTTCAAAATTCACAGTTTTCATATGCAAAAAAAAAAACAGCTTTGAGATTTTATTATACTACCGATTCTGATCTATAACTTGATGTCCAATATGCTACATCGTTAATGAATTATAGGAAAATTGACCCTGGAGCCGGGTCGCTGTGAATTACTTATTTGTGAACTTAGTGTAACTAACATAACGAATTATATGGAATTTGCTGATACACAATCCTGACAATCTTTTACTAACATTGATTCTTTGACTTGATACTTTTAAACGGCTAATAATGTATTAAGATTAAATTGGAAAGTTTAATGCCACTCAGGTTTGGCTAACGTTCTGCTGTGCTAAACCATCTTCATAATAAAAAAATAAGCTCATATTATGTATCACAATCTTGGAAATATGTTATAATTAAACCCTCACCACCTCACAGTGAAAATGAAATCTTCAATGTTAACATAGCATTTATTTTCTAATCATGTCCTATTGTAAAGAGTGTCAGGTCAAGTGAGAGTTTCAATAACGCCATTGTTTATTCAGAAGTGATGTAGGTCACTGAGATGTCTTTCTAAAATTAATAATAGAACAACCTTCCAACCAGAACCAGTATGGCATATTATTTGAAAATGTAATTATGTATAATTAACATAGTCAAAAATGAGATATTTTGTGTCAATAAGCAATCTGAATTCTTTCCTAACCGAGCACTAAATTACATCTCCAAGCACTTTCTTGAAGTAAGCATCATAAAGTAAACTTTATGAAAAATTAAAACCAAAAATCTGTAAAACTGTGAAAACTAAAGCCTTTTGAATCATACTGACATCGTGATGACTCATTTCATTTGATAAGCACACACAAACACAACCAGGAACCCCTCTCAACATCCCCCCCACACACACACCCACACAGTCTGTAAATGATCCCTGTTGCCAGTGAAATCAACTTCTCACCATCCTTTAAAGAAAATCATACTCCCAAACTTTCTTCCTCTACAGAATCTTGCTGAGATACAGACGTACTTGAACATCCTTCACCAGATCAATCAGACTGTTGTCTTAATGTCCAGTCTGTCAGTGGGGATCTCAGAGGTAAGGTGATTTTGTGGTGTAATAGTGCTACAGGGGGGAAAAAGAGGAGTGTAACTTCCACTGTCAGGAAGCATCAGAAGGAAATGACTAGAGAGAGAGAGAGAGAGAGAGAGAGAGAGAGAGAGAGAGAGAGAGAGAGAGAGAGAGATGCAATTTTTTTATTACAGAAAGACTATTATATTTAAATTAGAGACACTCTGAGTTCATGTCACACTCAATCCATACTAATGACACAGATATTAGTTGTAATTATGAAGTGGTTAATTAGATAGCATGTGTATTAATGTGCTATATTTAATGGATATAAACCAGGGCAAGCATGATGACATGCTGGTTCTCCAGTTTCCCAGTGTTCCTGAGAAGGGATAGACAATAGGAAAACCTTCACTCCCACTGAAGGGAGCAGATTCCTGATCTTGATTAACAGGTCTGGATCCTGATGTGTTCTGCCCATCAGCCTAAAAGTTCAATGTTTGGTGTGTTCTGGGATGCTTTTCTGCTCATCACAGTTGTAGATGCACCTTCCTGTCAGCTCCAGTGAGAACGTCTACCACATGATTGGTTTAACGCCCGCATGACTGCACTGATGTCAGTTGACTCCATTATCTTGGTATGAATACTTTCTCTTTGTGTTTATATCACTTTATGTCTCTTTCTCTTCTCTCACTCTTCTCTGTGGCAGGAGCATGAGAAGCTGATAAGTCAGAGGAGAGTTCCTGCTTTGATCTCTCAGTTAGAGGATTATAAGAGTGCTCTCTGTCAGCTGCAAGCACAAAAGCACAAGCTGCAGTCGGAGGTAGGTCACCATAGAGACGGCGAAGCGGGGCGACATTTGGTCACTCACATCAGTCATGGTGTATTTATCTAAACTAAATTTGAAACAGTATACACATCAGCCAATCCTGAGAGTTTAGGGGATAAGGGCATCACTTCAGTTAAAAAAAAAAACCTTTATGTTTAGCAGACAGATGAGTGGGGTAGGGTAGGTGGCGTGGTAGTGAAAATGGGTAACAATGTCACCTTGCAGCACCCAGGTCCAGAGTAGGTGGATTGGCTAAGGAATATTGTCCTTAAATATGAAGGTGTGTGTGAATATGCTCTGTAAAGGACTGGCAACTTTTCCAGGGTGTGATCCTGTGTTCCTGGGATATGTTCCGGATCCATTGTGATCTTGACCAAGATTTTTCAGTCACCAAAAGTAATTAATACAAACCAGTGGCCTGTAAATTGGCATCTATATATTGTAGTAACATACAGCTGAATCTATTATTGAATCTATAATCTATTATTTTTTTTCAGTGATAAAATATTCACATTTTTTAAAATATCAAAATGACATTTATTTCTAGAAACTAAATCATTTGCTTGAAATGGAAACCACTGTCATTATTCTATGATTAATTGTTCTATATTTTATAAAATAGCATTCATTTTTCTGCCTAATGCCTGTTAATAATTCAAGGTTTAAAGGTGAAATAAAATTACCTTTAGCAATAAAAACCTATTTAAGGTTCTCATGCAAAAGTGGCTTACAATCACCAAACATCATGTATGTAGGATCCTACAAGAAACTCTCACACAAGTAATCTTCTCGCTTATATTTCTTATATCACTCATTATTAATGTCTTCGGTCTGCTTGAACAGCCAGCACAAAACCATTTTACTCCCTCAATCTCAATAGGATATTTGATGACAGAATGTTACAGCATAACATTTACTGCACCTTTCCATCTCCCAGACATCAGCACTGGAGCAGGCCATCAGGACAACTCAGGAGAGCTATGATGAAGAAATCCAACTGTACAATGATCAAATCGAATCCCTCAGGAAAGGGATTGAGGAGGCTGAGCACTTGCTGGAGAAATACACCAATGAGTACAGACAGCTGGCCATGTACCAAAACTCATTGGAGAACGAGCTAGAGAGATACAAGAGGATCATTGAGAATGAAGACAGCAGGTTATTTAAGTGTGGATGGCTTGGAAGCAAACTTTATTGAATGCTTGATAATTATATCATGATAGATGTAGCCACACGGTGGCGGTATAGTCTAAGGAATGCAACTAATATTATATATATATATATATATATATATATATATATATATATATATATATATATATATATATATATATATATATATATAATAGATAAATAGCTTACATTTTACTAGTATTTTTAGTATATTTATTGTATAAAAGCATACTTTCTATACATTTTTTAACATCCATGATTGCATTGTGTTACACACTAAAAGACATTTTGAGGTATCCCTGATTCTCTGCTGTGTCGTGATCACACATGTCTTACTTTATTTCACAGATTGAATTCAGCTATAATTGGAAGCCCCATTAGTCTGTTCACCACCAATTACAGATCACACACTCACAGCCCCACCATGACCAGACATGGGAAAGGTAATAGAGGAGAGTGATGCAGAGGGAGGAGGGAAAGGGTGCTGAGACCTGGGTCCATTTGGCCAAATTTTAATCTTATTAGCCTGAAACAAATGGCTTCATAGATATAAAATGCATGTATATGTAAATTCATAGGGTTTGAGTTATAGGTCAGGCTGGTTTCTGCAACTGCCTGCAATGAGCCTAGAATTGTCAGGTGTATTATAATTATTATGTTCGTTCAATCGTTTGATCTATTAAATCATCTCTAAACTAAATGTAATATAAAAGGTAGTTTAGACAACTATGAAATGAAGATATTTTAATTTGAGAGTGTTCAATTTAGTGTGCATCTTATTTAGAAATCTGTCTATTTAATCTAGTTGTCTGTTATTAGATATTTTGGTATAAGTATAAAAATTGTGAGTAATTCGCTAGCAAATTAGTGTTTTCTAATTTCATAGAATTGTACTGTACACAAATGAGCAATTCGGGAAGTGCATTGCTTTACAGAAAAGTACCAGAAAAATGCAATGCGTTGTGGGATATGTAATGTGATCTAATGTGAGAACAGCAGAAAGATTCTCACTGTATCAGCAGTTTTTTGTGCTCTTTATTTCGGAGACAAACCCAAACCTTCTTTAATGCATGTTTGTATGCTAGTACTGTAACATGATTTGCTCAGTTGTAATGTTTTCGCAGTTGTACTTCTCCAGTTTCCAAATACAGTGTAAGTAGAATTACATTACTGTAATTGTTTTTACAGTAAATGCACAGTATATTTTAGGGAAGATCCATGCTTTGCTGCCTGTAAATGATTCTAAAAAAGATGTCCAGGGGCTGACTGAACCACTTCTATAGGTCCTTTAATTCTTACAGATGGAAATTTCAGTCTGTCAATATTCCGTTATTTATTAGGTTAATAATAGTAATTCAGGCATATTGTAGGACCATTCTTGTATCGTAGCACTGCGTTCTATCACTGCTCCCCCTTTTCTGACATCCCAGACTATTGATTAGTCGATTCCCATACTCTTCTTTTCCATTACTGTCTATCTAAGGTGCTTCAGGAGGAAACTGGATCAGTTCTCAGCATCTTCTAGCAATGATGCATGATGCTGACCTTTCCAACAAACTCCTCTGGCACAAAATTGTGCAAGTGTGAATCGTTTGACTAATTGCTGTGTGCTCAAAACAACACTCGAGTGATTCATTTAACGCAATTGTGTGTTTTAAGTGGAGAAAAAGGTTTTAGGTGTGATTAGTCTTTGTATGTGCATGTGTAGCACTGCTCTGGTGATCACATACTGGTTATTATCTTGATTTTGACCTCAGCAATTAGCTTGCTTATCATTAAATAATTGAGGCCTTTTTTTTTTGTGAACTGCACTGATGTTCAGTAAATGAGTGCTGTAATAAAGCAGATAAGTGAAACAGGAGCAGGTTGGTAGTCGTAATGTGCAGTTAGAGGCTTGACAATTTTTTCATCTTGTCACACACGGCAACTAGATGTTCTGTAATAAGAGTTCACAGAATATGCAAGTTTGTTAATAATAATCAATTTTCCCAAGCTAAGTGTCAGCCAAATTAGCCAAGTACAATTCTACTTTCTCTCTTTATTTTGCCCCATGACTGAGTTCATTTCTAAACTAGTTTTGTTATTCCTGTAGTAATAGTTTCTTGCTCTGTTTAATTAAATAACTTTCTCTACCCTTCATTTTATTTGCAATGTCTGTGTCAGTGTTATTATACTCTGACTAACCACATTTTCAGATATAACGCAAGCCTTCCAGGACATTGCCAGTGTCAAGCCCCGTCAGAAGAATCAGGCCAAGAAGGTTATCAAAAAGAAGGAGGTCTCATCTAAAGACGTGACAGAAAACATGCAAGAGGAAATAGAAAAAGAAGCAGTTGACCCTGTTGAGGTTGAAGGAGGAGTGAAACAATCTGCTGTGTTGAAGGTTGCGGCTCTGAACGATGTGCCTGACGGTGCCCAGATCAGCAAGGCTTTCGACACGCTCTGCAACATTGTGCGCAACCGCATGCGAAGATACAGGCAGCCTGAACCCATCACTGATTTCTATACTAAAGGCCGTTATGTTCTGGTGACAGGTGAATCCAGCTACCTGGACCCCTGCTTCAACAGCACAACACCCTCTGCTGGCCACATCATCGTAACCATTTGTGACGATGACATGTCCTCTTTGGAACCCTGCAAACCTAAAACTCCTTCTCCACCGCCAAGTCCCCCGCCTAGTGCGACCAGTTTCCCAGTAATTCCTCCCAGTCCCCCTGATGACAACCACACTCAAAAGAGAGATGACGCATCAAGTGGGAAGGAAGATGGTGACAACAAAGGAAATACCCCTACTCCACAGCGTGGCAAGGAAAAGAGCAAAAAAGACAAACATGGGCAACGTGGACCTTCACCACTATCCTCAAGCTCCAGTTGTACTCCAGATTCCATGAGCTACGAGAAGGTTGAAGTGGTGGTGTCAGTGGAAAAGCTTTCACCCGATCTTAAAGTGAAGGGGTATGAGGAAACGGCCACGGTAATGGAGACCATGATTGAAAAGACAAGCAAAAAGAAGCATGGGGAACGGGCTACATGAATAGACTCTGGTATTAGGTGCTGCTTTTCATCCCTAAACCAGTGATTTATGCTTTTGATCTACAGCTAATATCCAAAAAAACCTTGAGTCCAAAAGTTGCTGTAGTGTGTGAATTTGAAAAAAAAATTGCCAGTAGCACAGTTCTGCTGTGAATATATTAATGAATAAATAATCAACATGCTTAAATATAATGTTCTGTGTTGTTTGTATCATGTGTGTATGGAGTTTAGGTCATGGCTATTGCAGCATTTGAATGCTGGTTTCTCTCTCTCTCTCTCTCTCTCTCTCTCTCTCTCTCTCTCTCTCTCTCTCTCTCTCTCTCTCTCTCTCTCTTTCTCTCACCCTCTCCCACTCTCTCTCTCTCTCTCTCTTTCTCTCACCCTCTCCCACTCTCTCTCTCTCTCTCTCTCTCTCTCTCTCTCTCTCTCTCTCTCTCTGAAGTGAATGTGTTTGTCTAAGTGAGCCAGCTGGAGATGACACTCATCCATTTTACATGAAGGTGGCCCAGTGGAGTACAGATGTGACCTCTGCATAATCTACTCTCTTACTCTCTGGAGTGGGGGATAACCAGAATCTGTGTTAATTCTCCTTAAAAAACAGACTTATATGTTTAACATTTAATTATATGGGAATAATAAGACATAATTACAACCTAAACCATGTTTATATAAGGACAACAACAGCAAAAAAAAGTGTTTCTTTTACACTGTACAGTAGCATATTCAGTCATGGTGTGGGTTTACCCGTGTCTTTATATGGAAGTCATCTGACTGTTCACCACATTATTGTTTCTATCCTAATGAAACCGATAAGATAACCATATCCTAATTCACAGGGCACGAGGGCTCACTGAAAAATTTGATAAGATGTGAATGATTTGCATCATATACCATGTCCTGCACATTGATCAGATAACCCTTTAGACATACAGGAGATTTTGAGGAGTCTTATAAAATGGCACTCATCATCTCTATCATCAAACCTGTAGTCAAACAAATAGCTTTTGAAACTATGGTGTGTTTGTAGTGAAGTGATTATTAGTGAATCCATATCATGGTTCACAGTTCTTCTTGTGGCTTGTGATGGTTTAATCTTTATTTTGCCTTCAATCTGATTATAATATATAGAATAATATATAATGAGAAACATAACCTTAGTTAGGACAAAGCAAATCGGACTATTAATGGATGCAATTGGATTCTGTTTATTACTGAAAATCTGTTTCTGAGATTAATCCTGAAAAGCCTCTTGTTCATATGTTGTAAAACATCCTCAGTGTCACTTGAGTGCTTTCACAAACAGCAGAACAGATATATTTTTAGATATATTAAAGGTTATGAAAGGGGTTTTCTTGTTGGCCACAAGCTGTGATCACACAATACATCTCCCTGTTTAGATATAAATAGATTGTGTTAAAAAACAAACAAACAAACAAACAAACAAACAAAAAAATCAATGTCACTGCTCTTTTAGCAAGGTACTAATCTTTAGGGATAATAACACAGAGAATCATTTACAGTCACAAACTGTACAGTAGTCTTTGAAGAGGTAAGGAAACAGCAATGGCAGCAATAAATTAATATACTATATAGGTATATATTGTGTATATACATTTTCTAGAAATTATTTTTTACAAAAATTAAAGAGAATACAAGAGGTAATATCTTGCAGAATAGGTCATTTTGGAGAATATACTTTTTTATTTATGCGGCCTACATGAAACAATCATTCAACAGAGAACTTGTGACCACAGAAAAAAAAATCTAGGCGCAAGAAAGAGAGAAAGAGAAATAGAGAGAGTGAGAGATAGAGAAAGATACACTGAGAGGAAAAGTGAGATGAAGAAAGTGAGAGAAGGCAGGCATCATGCAGTTCAGACTGAGGCTAGTTACTTTTGCTCATCATCCTCTCAAGGCTCCTTTCGACAGCTTCATCCAGCTCCTCCTCCAGCTCCTCCTTTTTGGACATGGCTAATTTGGACTGGTAGTCCCTGACCACTTGCTCTATGTAGGGCGCACTCTGTGTGCCATGCAGCATGAGGGTCCACTCGTGTAGATAGCCACTCTGTGGAGATTCTCCGCTGAAGCCGACTTCCAGCTTCCAGGTGCCACGAGGATCCTCGCCCCATGTGTGTGTGCTCATGAAAGGCCACTTGTCGAACCCCACAGTGGAGTCGGAGTCACGCGGCCGCCGGCTCAGCAGGATGGACTTGGTGCCCATGGGTGAAGTCAGGTTGAGCATGAGCTCACCACGCCGGCTGCCATTCACTGTCACCACTGCCTGGACATGCTCCAGATAGCGCACAAAATTCTCCCGGCCCTGACACGCGTCTGTAGTGATGGTGAGTGCTAGTTTCGCACCTGATTGGATCTTGCTGCAAAAAAAGACAGACAGAGACAAATATAGTGTGAGATAAAACATATGAATTAGTCATCATTGCAAAGTATTAAATAGTTTGTTTAGTTAAAAAAATCAGATATTAATATATGCACAACTTTCACCAAATCAAAGTAGCTGAATTCTGTATTAATGCGCCACAGTTAACAGACTTCATGGTGTGGTGTAGGAACTGATTATTGTGGATATCATTCATAATAAATGAAATATTTACTGAACACTGTATTTTACCATTTTGCTTTTGTTGCATCTTTATTAAAGCAATAAGCCATTTTAAAGAGATCCGTACAATAATTTTATCACTATTAAGCAGGTTTTAGGCACTTTGTTGAAGACCACACTTACCCATGGCTTATTGATTTAATAGCAGTCAGTTCTATTGTCACCATAGAGCTTCTACTACACTAAACCGCAACGTCCTGCATTCAAGGATGAACATGTACATATAACTAGCAAGAAAAAAAAAGCAAAACAATCAATTTCTCATCTGGAAAGATGGATCTGGGATGGAACTCTTTTTCTTCTCTGAAATAATAGTTCAGTAAGAGCAGGCTGTAAAGAGCAGACAACAGAAACTCTATTATGTTCCATCTTTTCAATAATGCACCACCCTAGTGCTAGACAAATTGTTCCGGAGAGATGAAGGTATCTCATCCACGCCATAAGAGGAGGATGGCTTTGTTGTCGCACTTGCACAAAGGCACAGTGCTGCTGACAGCCGGTTTTGTGGCAGCAGGATGATAACGGCAGAGGGCTGGAGCGAGCGGCCATAAAGTGGACGTAATGCCATTACCAGAGACAGGTCTCCCATCCTGGTCCATTACTGCACTCAGATTACGTATGTGGGTCTGTGTGAGACTAGTGGTACGCAAGTGGGGCGTGTTTCCTGGGAGATTAATTCAGAATAACAGAAGTAAGAAGCAAGTCAAGTGTGCATCCGGTTGGTGGATTGTTAGGAAAATTGGAATCTGGAAATAAACCTGCAGGGGGTGTCTCATGAATATGCATTGTTTAAATATGTGGCTTGTAACATGTGAAATGAAACTCGATGGTTTCTAAAAATACCTTATATAAATACACCACTTATGCAACAGTGAAACAAAAATGTTCTGGAAGACATTCAGTGTAAAGAAGCGCAACACTACTGACTACATTTAACAGCAAATGTCCTAATTGAATGAACATAATTGAAACAACAAATCCATTGTTGTGGCTACAAAATGAGCTTATAGAGCTTTGTGAGCGGCAAAAAAATCAAACATGAACACAGTCATTAAACTCTTTGCTCCCAGGAGTATTTTTGTCTTTGAGCTGCACCTAGACATAAAATGTGACTTATAAGACATTTGGTAAGAAGTCACTGGCTATGGATGTAACCACATATCAATATGTTCTTTGAATTCAACAGATATGTATTAATAGACACAAATACAGATAAGAATAGAGGGTGAACTATAGACAGAAATTAACCAGACTATACTCTTGGAATAAAACCTAGCTTGTGTTGTAATAAAACCTAGCACATTGCAAACTCTGTGTTTTAAAATCTGAACATACATTAAAACCTTTGAAGCACTAAACATATACAGATAGTATAGACTCTGTATTACACCTTCAACACTGGTGCAGCTCGGTAGTGCTCAGCTGTCAAAGCTTACAAACTATAAAGACTATAACACAGAACAGTGAGCACTTTTTCTGTTGTGCGTTTGTTATTAAAGCCCAAGTTGGATTATTAATAGAGCAGCCGCAGCAGGAGTGTCATTCTGCTGTTCTGATTGTAATTACTGCTCTAGAACAAAAGGTGCTGTACTGTGAGACTGGAAAACACTTCTCTGACTGATCGCTTCTGACTGCATCCATCCATCCATCTTCTACCACTTATCCGCTTCTGACTGCAGTGAAGGAAAAACTAATAGAAGTAAGCTTATATACGGGTTTGAGATATGAGTCTTTTTATTGACAGGTACACTTTACTGAAGACATGCTCTCACCAGAAAGCAAACAAATTTAAGGTCTTTAATGAATCCGACAAAATGCTCCTTAAACCTCTTGATCTTTTTAAAGGCACTATAATTCTTTCATTCTGTTTACTGTTTATCCCCTTGCGCTTAATTATCCCTGTTTTGGGAACGTCTTTCTGCAACAATTGAAGCCTTATTTGTTCAGTGCTGGTTCAGTGTATGAGGGCTTGGCGGCATTCATTAGTCATGGCTGATAGGGGGCCTTATCACATGGTGGCTGCTCTACATGTCCGTGCACATTTGAATTCAGCTGCATCTTTATTTTCTCTTCTGCAGTTTTAATTGTTATTCTCACCCACTGCTTCGGATAGGACTCCCGCCACCTCTGTTAGGTATGATATGAGAGATGGCACTTTTGCCCATAGGGGTTTTGACAAGGACTCACAAAAGCACAGAAATATAAACACAGTTATTGCTTGAACATGCACACACACTTTCTCCCTGGAACTCAAACCCAGTCTAATTGAGGCTTGTTGCCATAGGATGCTGTGCCCAGCTCTGAGTAGGAGAGAACTAATTATAGCACACATGAGAATAAGGAGCACAGGTGCTTAGGGAAAAGAAGAGGGACTCCCAGTATCTGTGTGGTAAGAAAATAGGAACATTTGACACATGCAAAATGCAATCATGTGGAACACAGGGACTTTGTCACAATGCCCCTATTCTTCCATACTACATTTACATGCAGCCAAATGTCAAATGAGGAGAATAAATATGAACAAAATTCAATATTAGCTGAAATAAATTTTATCCAGATCACAATATTCGTGTTCACATGAATTCCCTTGCTGCCTGCGGGCAACACTTACTGTGTCTCCTGCACTGATCCGGCCACGCAGTGAAAACGCTCAGGTACAGTCTTCCAGTCACGTGCCAGGCTGACCATGGCACCGGCATCCAGCACGCCGTAGCCGAACAGATGGTTGAATTCCAAGCCCACGCCGTTTCTCCTCCACTGGTGTACCTCATCATGGAGTTTATTCCTCTTTGAAGTGAGAACTGTGAGGTGCTGCATGTCCCTCCATGTCAGGTTTGGACTGCATGCATACACACACAAGGAAAACAAGATTAAGGCAATACAGCTATGGTCAAAAGATTCAGGAATATGGCTGAGGGATATCTGGATTTCTGCTGTATAGTAAATAATTAAATCATTCATTTTGCATAATTAATTTGGTCGTGACCTATTCTTCTACACAGTAATATGTATCATAATAAAATCACAAGCCTGTACATCAATTAAAGGTCCGGAGCCTCTCTATTGATGCATGTCACCTAATTGTTTTGTCATATTGCTTAATTCCACCTCTCAAGTTTTAAACCACAAACAGATATCCTGCTGTAGGATCTCTTGATATCACTCCTTCTCCAATAATTCCTCCATGATTGAAGTACTCAAAGTAATAAAGTAGCTTTTTTTTTTTTTAAATAATATTATTTTTCATTAAAGGAACCTCTTATGAACTATTGTTATCATTTTTTCCTATGGTAGCTTACACGTATTTGAGAATTCTATAATATACACTTACCAGCCACTTAAATAGCAATACACCATTACACCTGCACCTACAATTACCCAATAAACTAAACATGGAACAGCAACATGCATACAATCATGCAAATACAGGACAAGAGCTTCTGAATAGAGGAAAATGAAGACAAATGGTCTGTGGCATGGTCATTTATAGATTGGGCATTTTAGAGACTCAAAAAGACTGAAACAGCTTTCAAAATTGGGTGAAGTGAAGATTGGAAAAATATCATCTTGTGTTTTTTGAGCTTTAACTAAATTGAATAAGTAGACAAATAAGGCAGCCTTGACCAAAACCATCTGTTCACCAAAAATAGCACACTGTAAAATATTACATACTCTTTATTAAATATTGTTTTTATTTACACTCACATTGGTCAAATATTAGGGGCCATCACGCACAACTGCTTTATGAAACATACTATATTCCAGATTACAAAAAGAGCAATAGATATGCTTTGAAAAACATTTTAGTAAAAGATGAAATACAAATATTTTTTTGAACACTGGTCCAGATTTAGACTCTACAATGTCTGATTCATCTTTCAAAAGAGTCCATTCTCTGCTCCTCAGCATGTTGCACGTATCACTACAGTGCACTAAGTATGTTTGGGAAACTGACAAAACACACATGCACTCACCGCCTGCAATCAGTATTTACCGTTGGCTGGAGCGAGTGACCTGCACCACCATCAGCTACAACATTATTCAATGCTGAGCAAACACTGAGGCTTTGCAGAGGTAAGGTCATGTCAACATTCATTAACACCAGTCACAGCAACACTAAAGACTGTGTCAAGCAGCACAAGTGAAGTAAAAATGAAATTCTAAAGTCAGTTTCAACACTCAGTGGGCTAAATGAATAACTTAAAATAATTCTTTGATATTCTGCATAGCAGTATTGTCTTGAATGTTTTGACATGATGCAGCAAGAAGACGTAACAGTAGACATTTTATTCTTTTCCTCCATGTTTATTATCCTGAGTCCCATGGTCAGTGTTCACTAAAGAGGTATCTATCTCTAACAAAATGGCACAAAGTACATAGATTTATTACATTTTGATATAGCAAAGCTTGTTGTTGTATTCTGCTTGTGTAACAGTTACTATCAGGATTCATCAGGATAGACCGTATTTAGTGGTTTAAAATGTATCTATGTCCCCTGTTATATTTTTGAGCACCCGCCCCTCTAAAGGTCTCTTGCTTTTAATTAAGTAAATTATGGTGAGATTTAAGCCAGTGCAGTGATGCAGTGTGTGAGCTCCACACCCATTTAATTAGCTTTAAGGACCAGCTGAAGGCCAATTTTTCACTGGCATTCATACAGTGATTTGTTCAATGTTGGCTTTAAGCACTAGAGGATGGCATCAGATATACACAGACATGAGGGTCTTAAAACACTATCATGGTAGGACTGGTAGGCAGAGCAAAACACTCACTGAATGTAACCTACAGCCAAGAGTGCAGTACAATCTCTGCTACAAGCTCTGCAGCATGTTTTATAAATCTTTAATCAGACTATGTAGCTGAAACATGTTCTAAGAAGCAGAAGTGTACGTACTTGGCTTCTAATGCCAAGGCAAACACACCAGCAGCCTCGGGAGCAGCAGCTGATGTGCCTGAATGACGCAACGTACAATTTCCATACAGATCTGTGGTGGCCTGCAGAAAGAGAGAGAGAGAAAGAGAGAGGAAGAGAGAGAGTGTCATGCACACTAAGGCAAGAAATATGAATCAGCTAATTAGCATTGCTCATGTTACTGTGTGTTAAGAGAACTGGCACCTCAGAAAAAAATGTAAAACATGGAAATGAACCAAAACCCTCACAGATAAGGAACATAGGGAACTAATGCACAGAAATGCACATTAACAATGAATAATGAACAAGACTTCTCAAAGAGTCAAAGAGAGAAGGAAATAAATACTGAACATAAAAAGATGTGCACACATTAGTTAACAGACAAAAACACACAAAAAGTTATGAACGCAGAACAAAATGTGAAAACAATTGGGGGAATATGTGATATAACTTATCCAAGGAATATGTAAAACATAACTGTTTTTTAGATTTTACAATATGAGATTATTATTAATATTCATATTGAAGGAAATGCAACTACATCAAAATACTGAAAAACCTTTAAAGTCATTTCATTTCAGTCTCTGATGCCTTGCCCAGTGGACATGCAAAAAAGTACTCCATCTCTACCGATATCTTTAAATTGTGTCAGAAGGAGTACATTAGGTTCCATACTGAATGCATCACCCTGCAACTTTCATTTCACAGGTAAGTATTCACCCATGGGGTGGCATGGTGGCTTAGTGGTTAGCACGTTCGCCTCACACCTCCAGGTTTGGGTTTCGATTCCCGCCTCCGCCTGCAAAAAATTGTCCGTAGTGTGTGATTGCGTGAGTGAATGAGAGTGTGTGTGTGTGCCCTGCGATGGGTTGGCACTCCGTCCAGGGTGTATCCTGCCTTGATGCCCGATGACGCCTGAGATAGGCACAGGCTCCCCGTGACCCGAGGTAGTTTGGATAAGCGGTAGAAAATGAGTGAGTGAGTGAGTGAGTGAGTATTCACCCTCAGAAAGGACAAGGAAATTAGCTCTCTATCATTTATCATCATTCTGTGCGTTAGATTGCTGCCATTGGTATTAGGATTCATATAGATTTGTTGCAATTGGCCTCTGTGTACTGCTATTCTACAAAGAATAGAAAATACAAAACCATTCAGTATCTTAATTGGCTGAATAAAGAGATTGGTAGAATTCAAATATAGCCAATCAATATCTTGACCTTCGGCATAATTGATCTTTGTTTCTTTTATCTTTATGCAGTGGAGGTAGCTAGTATTTTTCCCTAATTTGCCTAGCATCTATCCTCTACAAAGTAGTGAGCTCTGCTGTACTATCTGCACTTAATTTGTTTATTTGGTATTCTTGTGCATGGCATTCTAGACCGTGAACTGAACAAACACAGAATCATCCTAATAAACAACTCTAGCTGGAATTGTCTCTCCTGGCACAGTCAATGTTCAGTAGTGTAGTGTATTTTAAAGTTTCAAATTAAATCCAACTAGTGTCACAGGCTCTATCATGTCACCAAGATCTGGTCAATCCATTCTGATTATAAATATGTACATTAACATTTTCTTATACAAGATCTTAACGTCTGGATGTTAAGTCACACACTACATAAAAGCGGTCCTTGTTCTCAGCCAAACTGTCAATGGTCTTCAAACTCCTGTCAGAAGCCTTTTCAGTCACAAGCATCTCCTGTCCATCCTCACAACCTTGTAATTAGAGGCACAGCATGGTGGTGGTTTTGATTCTTGAGGGAAGGTCATATTAGATGACATGGAGGGAACCCATCTGCTCCATGCAGTCTCTGTGTATCCGTCCCACCCACAAGGATCAGTGCAGTGCAAACCTTCTTGATACTATTCCTGTTCTCCTACAGACAATTAAGTTTTTGCAACTTCTTGTTTTGTAAAACAGCTGTTATACAGTATATCCCTGGGAGTAGTTCTATGCAGCCAACTACTCTTCTCAATCAGGTGTTTGTTCAATCTCTTGTCACTTTAAGTCTGGAGTGCTGCCACTTCTGGCAGGGCTTCCTCTTTGCATCATGTGACCACTGTAACCTATCCACAACGCAGCAGCACAAGAAGCAACACCACCCCACTGCTACAGTTGCTCTATTTGCTTCCTGTTGCTGTGTGCATTCCCACCAATATGGACTCTCACTAACCTGGACCCACTATCTCCTCAATTTATAAAGAAAACATGCATCAAGACTCTTTTCTGTCGTGACACTCAGGGGTTAAAATGAGCTAAATATTTTACTGTGTAAAATACAGCTAATGGATGAGATTTCAACCTTTTCTCCAAATGCTTGTTTTTCTTTTAAGTCTCAACCTGATAACCTATAACAAATTATTTAAAACACTGCATTTTATATAGAATTCTAATAAAGGTCATAATAAATAACATGCTCTGTCACTGAATGGATTTCCACTGCTGAGACAACAAGACATAGAAATACACATAAACACACAGATATGAATGCCCACACACCCCCACAAAACAACTGCCTACTCACCACTCCTGCCTCTGGGTTCCTCTTGCGGCCGTTGCTGAACGTCGAAGCGAGTGTGGAGGAGCAACTCTCGTCGTACAAAGCCGTGCGTCCATCATTAATGGCAGAGTTAATAGAGATGGTCCACATGCTGGAGGCATAGCCATCACAGTTGCAGTCGTCATAGCCACCACCATCCCCTGAAGCCCACACATATATACTGCCTTTCCCCCCTCTGCCCTGTACACACACACACCACACATAATTAACCTTTATAAGTTGTCAAACTATTTAATAAGTTCATTAATAACACATTATAATAGCTATACTATAATTTCAGTAGGTCAGAGTATTTTGAGGTGAAATGCATGGAATTGGTTTTTAGATCAACGCTAAAAGAACACACTCATCAATGTCAAACACATTGCACATTTATTCAGATTCATACCATTAGTTTCATATTGCCACTTGTTTCCTGATTATCATCTTTATATGTAGCAATAAACTATGCATGGTTAAGTGGATTACTTGGATTTACAGTGAACTGTTCAGGAAACTGAAGACAGACTCAAGATTCTTAAAGAATTCCCTGTGGATTTGTTTTCGTAAACACATCTCTCTCGTTCCTCCACTCTATGAATTTAATTCCTCCATCCAACACCCCACCCCCCCCTTCACCACAAACAACACCACCGTCCGCCTCCACCCCACATTTTTATTTGTTCTCTCTTGCGCTGTTCCCTCTCTCTGAATGGAGACCCATCAGCTCAGCTTGGCTGCAATTAGCTAAAAGAAATGATTGCACTTTAAATGCTGCTGCTTTTGTAACAAGCTCTATTCACACAGAGAGCTCATGAGAGGGAATCTTCGAGGTGTAGGAGGACCAGAATCTTTCTAAGGGATACTTTTACTTTTGCAAGGATTTTTGTGCATCTCATTTCAGAAGAAAAGTTCAACGCAATATCATAACTTATTTTGATTTCTCTAAAAAGCCATACATACTGGCTATATATGCTTCCTAAACATGTACATTACATCATTCGTTTATCTCATTTGGAAAATAATTGCCTCAAATGATTTGTAATTTCCTGGATGTACAGTGACAAAGTTCCACAGAATTCAGCACTGACCAGGACTAGAAACTTTTTTACTCCTTAAGAGAATGCAGGGGTTAGATTCCTAGCATTTAAAATTCTATCATTTTTATTTATCAGATTATTTATTTTACAGAGCTGTAACAGATTTCTAGATCTTTTTTCCATTTTAATTTTATTCCATTAGCTGTGTTAATATGATCAGAACAAAGCCAGTCCTGATGGTAAATGACTGGACTTTGCAAGTGGTACATAACTCCCAAAGAGAATTTCTAAACAATTAAAGTGCACAAAAAAGTCTTAAATAAGCCACCAATAGTACGGAGATATTGAATTGATTAGGGTGGTTTTTTTACCTTGGTAAAGAGGAAGGAATCTGAGAGTAGTGATAATTATTTCAGAGTATGAGGATGTCGCTGCATAGTGCTGTGATTAATTCAACAAGTTAATTAGAGGCTATAACTATTAGTCCTTGCTAGTCATGTCAGTAAAATATGGAGGGGCATCTTAGTACTTTACACGAGTACTTCTTTGGATATCTTGAAACTGTACATCATCTAGTTTAGAATAACTTACACCCGTATGTAATGGTTTGTTACACCCGCTGACTTTAAAAGCATATACTCTGGAAAAATTCCAAACTTATTTTGATTTTTGTATTATATGTGTATTGAAGTACAACAGAGCATAGATATGGAAACCTGAAAATCTCACTGGATTCAAAAATGCATATTTATTAAAAAATAAAACAGCATATTTCCCGTGAGTACCTTGTTGACGCCATCTGCCATAGCCTGAAGGGTTAGCTCACGAGGCCCGTCCACTGTCTTGCCGTCATCAGTGGGACCCCAGCTAGCGCTGTAGATGTCAATAACCTGCGGCATGTGACTGATGGAGGAGGCTTCAATGATGTCCGTCATGAATGGCTGGTCCAGCATCCGGATGCCTAGACGAGAGGAATTTTTAATTGTTATTTATATATTTCAGGTGTATCTTCTCATTTATTTGCTGTGGTTCTGCTACAATTTTGAGTCTGAGATTCGGGAAATAATGTACATGCCTTGTCATGTACTGTTCTTCAGAGCTGCTCCTAATAATAACTGATAGAGGAGTTAGTCTAGTGGGACTAGAGAGACTATGGACCATGCGATAATTACTTTTGCTCCTCACAGAACACTCTTCTGATCTGCCCTTACACCAGCAGTACCACAAGCAGACTGATGAATGATTAGGTTTTCCACGTTTTCTTAAAGTTGTGAGCCGTTTACTGTCTTTTCCTTCAGAGCATTATGTTTTTTAATGTGGCTTGTATGTTTTCTAGTTATTTCACCTCAAATCAAACTGTTAACATCTTAACCATGTGGTCATGACCTTTTATAATGCTTCGAATATTGTCAGCATTACAAATAGTCATTGTGAATAACTAGGTTTAAGTGTAATGCCAGTAGCTATCTCTGTCCACAGATGCTAACAGTTCGTGACACAAGCATCAGCATGTTATTTTCAAATCGGACTAAACATCAAGTCATGATGAAAGAGAAAATATATTAAAGAACGTAAATAAAAGAATGATCAGCACCTATTGTACAAAATTGTCTTGATTACACAACAGGGAGTTTCCTTTCAATTTGTGTGCTTCAGATAAACAAAAGGTCAGCACGTTAGAAGGAATCTGCTGTTTTCACAAATTAAACTGAGTGAGCTGTTTTGACTATACAATAGGATGAATAGGTTCCATTAGTAAAACACATATTGGTGTATTCATGAGATCTGAACCTATTCTAAAAAGCCTTTGACGAATAATAGGATCAAAATAAGACTGACTAATATCATGAGACATACCTGCCACTTTGGAATTGTAGGCCACTCCTACGCCACAGATGTTGTTGTTAGCCACTGCAGACACCTCTCCGGCACATCTGGTCCCATGGCTTAACATTTGCATTTAGAAAATATAAACATGTTAGTATGAAGTGAACATATGTATTCAAAATATTAATGCTCTTAGCAAAAAATATTGCTAACACAACAACCTAAAGTAAAAGAATCCCCAGTGATGATAAAATATGAGCTTGTGTGTGTGTGTGTGTGTGTGTGTGTGTGTGTGTGTGTGTGTGTGTGTGTGTGTGTGTGTGTGTGTTTTAAGGTTTTTGGAGGTTCGGTTCTATTCTATAGCCTACTTTTATTCATTTAATGTGTGTCTAAATAAAAGATCACAGTCTGTTGTTGCCCCGTTACTGCCTGATGTTCTGCACATAAATATTTCTGCATTCCGCACATTCATAAGACTGACAAATGAATCTTACATAACACAAAACCACTGGAAACCCCTCTGTCTACTGAAATGTTAGAAATGGAAATCTGTTTTTGACAAGTAGAATAGAAAAGGATTTCTATGGACAGCTCCCTCTTTCTAAAAATATCCTCAGCCATTAGGAAACTGCACACTGTTCTCAAAGCAGCACAAAGGAGAAACATGAAGCCTGGAAGAAAGCCAGTGTGTAAAAAGGAAATACAGAGCTTCTCAGAAATACAGCTTTTGTGATAATAAATAACTGTCTGATTAACCGGCAAGTCTGTGACACTAATGATATTACTGCTGCCATCACACACACACACACAGACACACACACACACACACACACACACACATATATATATAGAGTACAGGACAAAAAGAAGCTATGCTTCTGCTCTTCATTATTAAAAAGGATGGCCTCGAGCACTTTTTGGGTGTCACGATGTGCCAAGATTTATTAACACTGAGATTTTGAGTGTAGCAGTAATAAAGAGGGAGTCATGCTGATCTGCACTGCCTCTGACCCTGCTGAGCACCTTCTGGGTGCCATCTACCACTACACACACATTAAGACATCGATCTTAATCAATTAACAAATCTTGAAACTGCTTTACTGCAGCTGATCCATATATAAGAACCTGCTTTCCTTAAGAAAATACAAAGGATTTTAAATAATATAAGATGGTCCATTTTGAATTGTGTTTAGTCCTTCTGCATTCCTTGTTTTCTGTGGTCACACCTCCACAGACCTTGACAAGTGAGACACACCAAGCTCAGTGTGCTGCGAGGCGTCAGCGTGGGCCATGTGCTCCATATTAATGCAGCCGAGCTGAGAGCCCAGAGAGAAGATGACTTAATAGGGCTATGTGTTAGGAAAATCAATAAGAAAAAGCAAGCAGCCCTTCAGCCAACCACTGCCAGGAAACTCCCTCTTGGGTCACCACACTCATCCTCCTTCCTCCCCCCTCCCACCTTTGTGTCTTGAGTCACAAAGCTTACAGACTGACGGACTGCTGATTACCTGTTAAACCAATCATCCGTGTAGCGAGGGTATGGGTATGGGTCATTGCTGCTGAAGTCATAGCTGGCCTCTGCATTCTGAAATAAGAAAACATTGGCTATGGAAATAAAATTGAAAGTACATGTCAGCTCTAATATATACTTCAAGAGGTCAGAAAGAACAGTTTCATACTGAGTATACAGGTCAAAAATACTTGAAATTCAATACTGAACATATACGTATATGTATGTTCAGTACACGTATATGTATACATACATACATACATACATATATACATACATACATACATACATACATACATACATACATACATACATACATACATACATACATACATATACACTCGTGGTTTAATGTAATATAACTGCATCTGTTTTTGTTTCATGATCTAAATAGTTGTTTCTATATCTATATTCATTTAAACCAGATGTGGCCTAAACCAGAACTGGAAAATTATTTTTTGAATTTAATATGGAGAAAATTAAAATGTGAATAATGTGCCTGCTATTTGTAGTTGTCTCTGTATAGAGCACATCATCTGCTAATTCTGAATAATGGATTCGACACATATTCGTGTTTAGTTAAATTACTAATACATAGGCAGGCTAATCACGTACCAGCAAAATGAAGCGCCGCATTAAAAAATATACACAAAGTACAATTGAATGTAATTGCATGGTAATTTAAGATGTGCAAGAGTGATTTTACATAAAATGCAAAGAAAAAAACAAACAGTTATTTGAAACAACTATGGTTGGTTAATAAAACACTGAAGACCCACAGTGCTGAAAAATGTATTGTCACATCATTTATCACTATATTTAGATGTTATTATTATATCATCCACATGGCTCATTGAGTGGTATTAGACCTTTACAAAATGTTTTCAGATATTCTTGATGACCATAGGCTTAGTTCTGATGAGGCAATCTAAGGCATTGTTTCATTTTTTTTAGAAAAAAAAAAATCTTACTAAAAATGTCCTCTTCCTCCACTTAAAATACAAGCAGGATAAGATCTGTAATGCCAGTGGCCGGGATAGTGAGTGACCTACATACTGTAGAATGAAGAAGGACTATAGATGTCTGCACCAGACCCACTTTCTACATTTGCTCATTCTACAGATTTATTTACACATAAATCCAAAGCTCTGCCTCTTGCTTAACACACACACATGTGATATATATCACGTTAATGCTAGCTTTCTTCTGGCTATAGGGAGCTTTATGCAACATTAAAAAGACTCAAGGGGGCTTTAAGAATGTGACTAGAGAGAAAACACAGGAGATAAACAAAACTCAAATACTAATACATGAAGAAACATTCTACAGTATATAATCACAGTCTCCTTAAACATTGGTGTGTCTCTGTTATTGCTTTTATACCCAGCCCCCTGGGCTAAAACCCAATATCTTAAAATATCAATCAATCCAGTGAATTGCTATCTGATGAATTGTTTAAGACAGTACTGGCATTATTCCCTTAGCCTTGAGGCATTTAGCAAACACAGACACATTTCAATGTTGAAGGTGCCAGCTATACCTGCTTCTCATGGCAAAACAGAAGGGAAAACAGATGGTTTGAAGTCTCTTCACGTTGTACACAACCTATCACCCTGACGTCCTGAGTAGCTAATGTCAAGGAGAGGACAACGTGCAAGCTAAATGTCCTCTGGAACCAACTTTGCATACAAGGATTCATAAATGAAGGTCTGTTTCTATGTTTCTTGCACGTGTTATTGCAATCAGATCTTTGATTTCTTTTTTGTTGTACTTATACTTTGTTATGCCTTTTGAACATTCAATGAATTCTAATTGAAAAATGAGCATTTTACAGGAAGCTTGGAATAAAGGTTTCATGGGTATAATTCTTGTTTTTTACTCCTCACTCTAATCCGACATGCGGTAAGGCAAAGCAGGCTGCAGGTGCAGAGAATCCATAAATCGTTGTCAGAAATCCTAGCACGATTTAGATGACAGGCGGGCAAATCTAGTATGATAATCCATAATTATAAACATGAAAACAAACTAGGGTCAAAACCAGGATTTATAAAGATACAGTACAGGGCTTGCACGTAATAAGTGCACATTCAAATCCCTACATTGCCAAGCTGCCATTGTTGGGTCCTTGAGCAATACCCCTAATCCTTATACCGATCCGCTGTATTCTTGTACAGCAGAGTATGCAGAGTTCTTGTATATTGTGATATAGTATCTTCTCTGCCGCTCTATGTTTTATTTCTTCCAATTAAACTAATTACTCATACACTAATTAAGGTAGAGACTGGCTGCTAATTCTAATAACATATGGATGGTGAAATTATGGTTTACAGAAACTGTCAAGCTCCTTTGTGAGAATCCTTAGTGGCCCCGAGGGTCTTTTTATGGACTGGAAAATGGCAATTGCAATTCACTTTAATGCTTCATTGTGAGACGGCAAGTTCAGAACACAGTGTTCAAAATTGTTCAAAACTGGAGCTGTTATCCGGGAGGTAAAGATGTCCCTCTCTCTCAGCAGGACATTAGCCCATCAGGGTTTTTCATGATAAAATGCATACTAAAGAGGATGTTTAAATCTCTGCCCAATGTGTTTCGCTGCCCAACACAGCAGTTCAAAAGGATGCGGTGGTTTGGATATACTTAGTCATATTCATTGTCAATAAATATTCATTCAGTTTGTATATGAGACATGAATCAAATGAACATCTTGGCTACAAAAAGCTTTCACTAAAGTTTACAAAACATTTCAGAACTTGAAATTTATAACCAAATACTCAAATGTAAGCTTAGTCATTCACCAAATGACATTTACCTCAGAAATAATCAACTTACTAATTTAATTAAAAGTCATTCCTAAGAATCACATCTGGACACATTCCTAAGTTCTGGCACATCTGGAAACCAAAACGAGCTACTTACATTCAAAGTATGTGAGTAATCTTGGTTAATTTTCTAAAGAAACGGATAAAATTTCAGGTGGAAAAAACAGCCTGCTGAAACAGATATAGCAGAGTAAACATAGCTTGAGCAGCACTTACACTGCAATATTTTCAACAGATTACATTTTATTTTTATATTGGTTTTATTTTTTACTTATTCAAATGATATACAAGACCTGACCTGATTTGTACATCACAGCCCCTCCACCTCCATACACACACACACACACCCAAGAAATGCAAGGCTGAAAATAGCAATCTTTTAATAAATAGAATCAGTGTTATTGAACATGACCCCCACCACAAAAGAGTTAATTTTCGTGGGGGTTTGTTTGAAATATATGAAGAGAACATCAAAGCGTCATGCAAGTTATATGATCTGGCAAAGGAGGAGACTTAAAGACTCATTATTGCTGCCCTGGCCAGCACCGCATTACTTCTGTCCACCTCCATTTAATAAAAAATGTGTATCTTGTTCAGCTCCATGGCGCTCGGTTTCTGCTCCTACACTGATATACTGAGTGGGTCTACCAGTGCTACTTCTTTCAACACACACACACATAATCTACAACCCCTATTTCCCAGACAGCAGTGAGAAGACAGGAATTCATTAATCTATGGTTGAAAATATCATACATAGAAACCATTGATGGCTCCAGGGATAAGTATTCTGGCTGGCATTTGCCAGGATGAGTCAGTGAGAGACAAAGGGCAGCCTCTCATCTCCATGCTCTGTGCAGTGTAATGACATGCTTGGAGCAGGTATCTCAGTGTATGTGGCTGATGGCTGAGGGGTTTTGACACTACCAGGCTGCATTGGATCACTGTAGTGGTTTAAGGTGGGCAGAAATTGCTGACATCAATACCATAGAGACAAACTGAGTAAAATCTTTTAACAGATTCACACAACTAGATGTTCTAGCACAGTGATTTTCACAGAAATCTCCACTAGGTTTAAATTTGATCCTCAGAACATTTCTACCGTGATGCATAATCTTCCAGACAGAAAGCAGAAAGTTATTCGGTTACACGTTTAATGACCACCTAATTTGAAGCAGCATAACTTCCCAGTATGATTAAAAAAAAGAACAGCAGTTGGAATTATACATAGCTCATTACAGACCATCTGTCCCAATCTGCATAATTTTGAATTCTCCCACAATGCAGTGTTAACATTAACTCCAGTGTGCTGCTAAGTTCTTGAATCAGTGGGGTGTGGATTATTTTTCTACAACAGCACAACTCTACACTGTACTCTAAGTAAGAGAATTATATTAATGTCTACCTTCTAATACATCGTTATGGTAACAGATAATTCACATGGACTTGGATGGTGGATGCTACACATTATTAAAGCTTAAGAATAAAATGCTGTTGTTGTTTTAAAATATCCATGATAATATCCATGTATTCATAATACATTAGCACCAATAAGTACTATTTCTTATGTCGGTTATTTCTTAAATGGTTACCGGATGCATTGTTAATTGTAGTAACTATTACCATCAAATAGATTCCATGCTAAGACATATATGATATGATCAGTAATCGTGCTCACATTTAGGGGTATTTTAATAAAGATATTATTATGATAAAGATGGTGTTAAATGTATAATTAGACATAAATAAACAACTCTCTTGAAACAGACTTCCAGTTGTACCGTTACCCTTATATCAGGGAAAAGACTGATCATTATTGAAAAAAAAAACCAAATTGTACTTTCTTTAAACAGTTCACATGCTCATGAGATGATCAGGAATTCCTTGCCTGTGCTCAGAAAGAGGAAGCATTCTACAGAGTTTCAACAACATGCAGTGCCTTAGTAAATATTGTCAAGATGTGCTCTTCTCCTCGCCTCTTTTCAACTACTATGTTCTGTTTGTCTACCCATGTAATTTATGAAGGAGTGGTTAGTGATAACAGATTTTGGAAGGGCAGGACGACATTAATGGTGACATAATTTTACTACAGGCTACTATCTACTGAATTTTTAGAGTAAACCAAAAGGCAGTTGAGAATTAACAAGAATAGAATGAGCACCAAGTTTTCCCCTAGCTTTAAAAAAAAAAAAAAAAAAACAGTAGAAATGTTGATTAACCAACCTGACACAACACTGCTTCATTACTGCTTAATTTCCCTAATTTTTAAAGAAATTCAGTTCGTCACTTTTTTTATTTCTCTAATTATGGTTTCCGGTTCCAGAAGGTTGTATTCTACAGACACACTTACAACATAGCTACATACCTAGCTAGAAAACTGTGTAGATTAAGTCAGGTAGTCAGGAAGAGGGCTGAAAAGATTTTCTTTCTGAACTTTTGTTAAAATTGATGTTTTAAAAACGAAATTGAACAGTTCTCAGGAAAGCAGTTGTGAAAGAAGACGTTATATCATCAAACGCCCTGTCCACAGACCCAAGTGATTGCGCTACAACTAGAACGGCAAGTTAACGGCAAGCAAACATCAACTTATAGCGATCAAATTAATTATAGTGGTGCAGCATTTATAAAATAGCCAGCACCTAAAAGCAGATTTCATGATACAGACAAGGACAGTGCAAGAAAAGTCTATGTTTTATTTTAAATAAAATACACAGGGAAAACATGCACTAAACTGTATATACATCATTTCTATGTTACATAAATAACATAGAAAAAGATGAGCATAGGATATTCCATGTGTGTAAATGATATCACGTTATTGCCATGGCAACTTTCATGGAAAAAAATATACATAAAGCTGCTCAGAGTTGAGAACTGGCAGCTTTGCTTGTAATCTGTTATGTCTGGCAGAATGACAGAGAAACAAAGAGAGAGAGAGAGAGAGAGAGAGAGTTAAAGAGAGATAGAGAAAGAGTGAGAGAGAGAGGCTGCCTCCTAAAAATGCAGTCAAATGCAGTCAAAAAATCCACATACAGCTTTAGCCAAGAAAATTGATTGAGTTTTTTTTTTTTAGTACGCTACAAATGATCTTCCTCCACTAAAAATAGAAAGAAATAAAGCAGTGTGTCTCAGTCCTCAGGCACTGTAAAGCTGCTATGTTGTGTATGCTGCAGCAAAGATGCCTGCATGTGTTCTGATAATTCAGAGGGAACGAAGAGCTGGAGCTCTGGGTGGAATTGGCGCTAAATAAAACAGTAGCAGCAAGGAGGGGAGGGAAGAGAAGGGAGAGGAGAGGAAAGGAGAGGAGGAGAGGAGGGAGGAGGCAGTAAATGACTGTTTCAGCCTTGCTCGGCAGGAGACATC
Source organism: Tachysurus vachellii (assembly GCF_030014155.1). NCBI lineage: Eukaryota > Metazoa > Chordata > Actinopteri > Siluriformes > Bagridae > Tachysurus > Tachysurus vachellii. The sequence goes on along the minus strand of NC_083465.1, from coordinate 5,730,434 downwards.
GGCCCAATGGAGCGTGAGCTGGCATCACCCAGCACCACAGATAAGCAAAGGTTATTTTTGGGTTAAGGCTCCTCCGTGTTCAAAGGCATGGTGAGACTCACAGCCCACACACTACACTCACAACCCTGAATCAGGACTTCATGTAAGCTGAACACAGCACATGTACCTGATAAATTTCCTGCTTCCTTTGAGAATGTGCATTCACTGGAGAAAAGGGAAGATGTATAAAGAATGAAATTGAAGATATTTATTTTATCTCTGAATGGCTAAGGTGCAGTCTGATCTCATCTCACCATGGGAAAGAAAAACCCTTTCTGTTCAGGTGGGATTTCATGCACAAGACAAATCTTTCTTTGAAGGCGAGGAAAGAAAAACCTACTGCAGTCACATTTTCTTTAGTACACACATACAGTATTTCTCAAGGGTTAAAAGATGTGATTGTTAGCACCTGCCTTTGCTTTCGTGTTTGTTGGTTCTATAAAAGAGCTGCAGCTGTCTAGATCACACACCTCTAGAGATGTGTTTTCATCTCGCAAGGCTAGTCAATGTACAATTCGAGCAAATATGGCTCAGGTTTTGCTTTGTTTTTGGCAAACATTAGCCATAGATATCAATAAATAAATGATTTTAATTATTGATCAAAGATAAAAAATGGGTAAAGCTGAAATCTGAAATCCTTCGGCTCTTCTCTCAGTTCATTCACTTATTTCTTTTAGGACAGCATCAGGGCAGCATTAATTATATTGAAAGATTTGTTATTACACTTAAAAAAATTAATCAGTGTTTTCCCTTCGCAGGTTGGAGACATGTTACAAAACACTTAAATTTAGAAAGACATCATGCAAAAGGCTTTTCCCTTTCTTTCAGAATGCATTTAGCTGTTCCACCTCGCTGGCTTCTGAGTCCTTCAATTATGTAGGCTATTGTTAATAAACCATTCTGTAAAATCATTGCTCTAAAACGTCTTGCATTTATAGAAGTTAAGGATGTTAAGCCTCTTCTTCCTGCATCACATTAGATTCATACTGGACACATCTTGAACTAATGAATATTTATGACCATCAGAGGTCTGCTTATAAATATTAATGAACAGTAGATGTTTTCAATTAAAGCTGGTTATTAGTTGGAAAAGCAGAGAAAGGCTTTCCAGAAGAAATTATTTCAATGACTTTAATAACTGGAATAAAATTATTGTGATGTGTTTCACAGACATTCAGGAATATCGCATGAAATCCCTGAAATTAATGAAATATAGAACATTTACTGGAAATTGAATTCTAGTTTTTAGCACTAAAACAAATATGGTTTGTGATCAACAAATTATGTACCTAGATTAAAAGCATCATGTTATAATTAATTAGTCTTAAACATTATGCTGTAGCATCTATGCTCTCAATAAATTCTATACTAAGCACAAAAAGGTTTGGGTGTGTGTTAGCCTGAAAGATAAAGGTGCCTGGTTTGACCCCAGGTTTTGGCAAATGGAAGCAAAGTTTACTTTAAAGCTCCCCATTGTAGGAGAAATAACTTATTATCTTATCTTAAGAAATCAGGAGTTCATTAAAGGATAAAATGAAAAACACAGGAACACTGCCTGTATGATTTATAGATAGTTATCCAGATTTGCAATGAGCTTTGTTTATGACCATTTGCACATGTCCGCATGAAAACAAAAACCTGTTACATCCCACTGCATCCCGGTCCCAGTCTTTAGTCTTCAGCAGATACCTCGAGAATCTTTTTCACGAAAGCTAGATTATCCGATAAAATAAGTCTTGCAGGACTGTCAGCAAAGAAAACAATAATACATTTGTGGCTTAGTCTGAATGCTCTATCAGTTCAAGAGTGGCTCAGTCACTATAGATACATAGACATTTATAGAGATCTGTAGCAGTGATAAATAAGACCCAGGGTGGCACTATAGAGGTTTGGGATGCATCGCTCACTAATCCACCAGCTCCTGGAACTGTGACTTACTGCGTGTACTATGAGTGAATGTTAGCTAAAATGTTTGTATGCATTTGTATTTGTAAAAATGTAATAATTAGGTGTTTGTGGGTTTGTCTTTGCTTTGCTCATCCTTTATCATAATTGCAGTTCATTCTATTTGATCCCAGCAAGTCTGTTTATTCAAAGGATTTTCAGAGGATTTTTTTTAAATGTCATAAAAAAGCTAATGGTAGATTTCATATTGATATCTGTATTTGAATTAGTTTAAAAATAATGTTTCATAGTTGGTTAGATCCCTCTAGTATACAAATCAGGGTTACGTATACTTACGTAATTGGAAGCAAGGTCTGGGTGTAAATAGTCGATACCTGTCAATATAACAATAACAATATATGCTTTACAAGTGGTAAAAATTAATATATAAACCAAATAGATCTTTCAAATCATAGAATGACATAGAAAACAGTACTAATTTCAATGAGTTTAAAGTTAATATACCATCATCCATGATGGCAATGGTTACTCCTTTTCCAGTGAAGCCCATCTTCCAGGCCTCAGCCACATTGAGGTCCAGCCCTGGAGTGCCATCTGCCTGCCCTGTATTTATCTAATCGACAACACAGTATGGACCCGTTCGTATGAGCTGAACACTCCAGGTGTGTTTGTACATTATAAAATTAGTCACAACCACAACAATGTTACAAGGCAAAATAAAGGTCACTGATAATAGACCGGTGGTGAGAAACATTTAAAAATGACAAGCTCAATAAAGGTGACATTCTGTTTTCATAAAGCAGACAAAGTTCCCATAGAAGATAAAGTCACGGAGGAATAGAGAAGGCGTGTTGAAGATGCTGGCTTGAGGATTATGACTAACACTGACTGCCAATGAGAAAAATGATACAAATAAAGAGTAGCAGCCATTCTGATTAATTTCCCATGAACAGCTATGGTTCTGAAGGTCAGGCATAAAGACATGAAGACAATACATGTTATAATCACTTACAAGGTACCACTGCTTGGAAAAAAGTGGATCATTCAAACTGATGTCAAAGTCATTGATGTCTCGATAGCCTCTCTTCTGACGTTCAAATCCCTCCTGTACAACCACTTTTTTTACCTGCAACATAAAATAAAAACCGTTAACAATGACATTTTCTGAAATCATTCACCTTGAAAAGTTCAAAAGACAAATGTATCTTTTAATGAAAATGTTATTAAAAAATATGAGAATTTTTATGAGAATTCTGTTTGGATGAATGACACGTTTAACACTGTTAAATCTCCTGTGCTGTACTCCGTATCACAGCTGAAGCTGAAACCAGCAAAGAGCAGATGCACAGTAGACATTATGTGGTGTGATATGGCCTTCGTAACAAAGAAAGCCTGAATTATGCTCTCGGATTTGCATGTACTTTCATGAAATGTGCAGATTAAAGGAAGGCCTGGTTAATTAAAGAAAAGCTTTGAAATCTATTTGATAGCCATCAGATCTACCATATTACCATATATATATTATATTATATTATATTATATTATATTATATTATATTATATTATATTATATTATATTATATTATTATTATTATTATTATTAAGGTAAAGGAATAACAAATTGCTCTGCACAATTTAGGTTAAATATATGCCATTCAAGTCTATAAATTCTTTACCAATTGTTGCTTTAGATTTAAGTTTACACCTTGACATACAGAATAAATGTAAATGTAAATTATAGTCTGTAATTACAGAGTCCCCCGATAGGCCGGACAGGATGAGGTTGTTGAAATAATATTTGAACATTTTGACATGGTCCTGTCAATGTGTTCAATAGCCGAGTGTGCTGAAATGGTATCCTTCTTTAAATATACTTATATCATTAACTGAAACATGATGAAAAATTGTGCAGATTCCTGAGAAGCTATCTCACCAGGGATATTATACACTCCTTTTTGCCTTTTATATTAAAACTGTCATAAGACAGAAAAGGAAGGACAGCAGTTTATGAGTGAATATACGTATATGTGTGTATATATAGACTTGTCAGGTTCCTCTCCTACTCTCCTATCAGCCGAGAACAAGAATATGGGCCTACAGTGAGCACAGGCTCACCAAAATGTTTTTCCAGTATTCAGAGATTCATGTTCTCAACTGACAGGACATGGATATGGTCTTATGCTGCTGTAGCCCAGTTTTCCTCAAGTTTCAATTTCCTATACTGTATGTTTTGAGATGCTTTTCTGTTCACCACAGCTGAAAAGAGTAGCTCATTGAATTACAGTAGCCTTGATGTGAAGAAGCACTTAGCATACCATGTACCATAGTCATGTTATGTCATTTTATGATCTCATCTTTAAATGAAAAAATAATTTAAAATAAGCTTATTGTTTTAGAGAGGGTTTTGTTTCTTAATAGAAATGTGTCATAGATGAAGTATACACATAGCTCATTCATTTTTGACAGTATATGCAGAGTATAAAACCCTAAGCCTGCCTGTCATGGATTTATGGGTAGCCTATTAATTAAGCTGTCAAGAAGAGTCCTGAAGAACACGTAGTTTAATATACTAAATTAATACTGCTGGGTGCTTTAGTAACATCATATATTAAATATTTCAGCATGATATTCTCAATAGATTTCATTTGCTCCCCCTCTGTAAATAGCAGTCAGATATGCAGATCAGTGGATATCACCAGCTGTCGTGTGGCATAAATGAGATTCGACAGGATTGTGTGGAAGCAGGTAGCTTGCTAAATTCTGTTTTAATTAAATTCCTGTCAAGGCTTCAAGAGAACTGGTTTAAAGAAGATGAAAATAAAGGAAAAAGAGAGGTCTAGAGTATTGAAAACAGACTGTTATTTCTGCTCAATTAGAAGTGAAAATTTCCAGCAGTGCGCGAATTATACACATTAAAAAAATACATCTTGTCGAGTTAAATGTCAGAGTGCTGTCCCTGAAAACTGCTGTAAAATGGTCATTTAAATCAGGGAAGCCTGTGCTTGTGCTAATGCCGACAAATTCAGAAACATGAAAATGTTCTGGTTGGAGTCAAGTAGTAAGTTTAACAGTCGTAGAGTTTCACAGTCATGCTTGTTGGGATTCACATGAATTTTGTGTTGTGGGCTTTGACTTTTTTTCTTGATTAAAAAAAAAAATGGAGAAACATTTCATACATTTAGAACAAGCTGCTAATATTTCATAAAAGCTGAAAGAAAAGGTTGACTATCTGGCAGCTGTCTTTAGATGTTCCACACCACCGTTATGCCATCTGTTTGGATGTTTTGAAATTAATTTGGTGTAAAATTGCACATGGCACACCAGGTGCTTCATTAATGTCTGAAACTCTGAAAACTCAAATCACATCAAAAACTTTAGTGTGTTATGAGGAGAATTTGAAGCAAGAGTGACCATTTTGCTGGGGTCTTGATTTCACATGTGTAATTTGATATTTCTCACTCAACAGGACATGCTGTTATAGAAAATAATCCATGACAGAGTGGATAATTTTCCTTTTGAAGGATGCCCTGAAATGTTTTATTCCTTTTACTCCACAATCATGTGCCAGCTATTACAGTTTTTTTATTTAATATCATGGAGCTCCAATGGGAGACATTGGTACACCTTATGACCAATCAGTTTTGTAAATTTTGTGAGATATTAAATGCTGGTACTACAATTATGATTACAATTATTTCCCTTTTCAGTATACATGAACAAATGAAATGAAATCTGCTCTCAAATTTATGTCCTGTGCAAAATTCATATTACCCCTCAGCTACATAATTTCTCCAGCCTTACAAGATAAAACGTAATAACATGGCAGCAAATAATACCATAGTGAACAGATTACTAGCACAATTTATGACGTACAAAATGTAAGAAATGGGTAGAATTTAAGGAAGGACAGGAAGGTTTCCGATTTATTTTCATAATAATCTGTGCACTGGGTATCTGACTGACCGCAGGCTTGTTTAAAAAAATAGAAAACCTTGTTGCCTGAAATGCAAATTCAAAGCAATAATGGGTTCACCCTTGGAGTTTCCCAAGATTTCATTATAGCTCTGCAATCATTCTAAATACATCAACAGGTGGTTTTTATGCAGCTGCTGACTGAGTTATCAGCACAACCTAAGCAAAAAATAGCACAGTGTTAAAAGAAAGCTTTAAACCAAGTTTGAGCTAAAATATAGCGGAGGAAATATTGTAGCATAATCGATGAGCCCAAAATTTAGCTGATGCCGATTCATTTGTAAGGAGTAAATTCTGTACCTAAAAATAATCCAGAAGGTTGGATAAGCTCAACACATGGGACACATATACAGTAATCATCCTCAATGACCCACGGATTTTCCTCTCTTATCAGCCCCAGCACTTCTGGTACTTTGGCGCAAGCTATCGGACATTATTGACAATAGCCTTTCTGATCTCTGTCAGTCACCACTGCTTTTCAAAATGGTACCCGAGACCTTCTCAACCAGTGTTTGAAACCGAGCCTTTGTCACATGTAACAAAGTAAAACATAAAATCAAAACTATAAATGCTTCTTTTTACATACTCTGGGGCATGGCAGGTAAAAGGTCATGTGGAGCATATAATGAGGCAGTTACTCAGCAGCATAAAAGGACAGAAAAGATATAGATAAAGAGGATGGAGAGCATAGCAAACACTAGGATTGTCTCAGAGTAAACAGCCAACAGCTTGGACACTGAGCCAAAGCAGGTGAACAGGAGTACATGATCAATATGAGATACTCTATAACAACACTTGAAAAAGCTCAGTTATGTCCTTGCATCGATTGTTGAAAGGTTAACCAGCACAAGACTGAATAATCCTTTCCTTAACATTCACTGATGCCTGACAGAGTAACTGTTGAGAGGCTAATAAACCTAATGATAATATGAACTTCAAATGCAGCTGTTAAAATCATTGCTAGTGCTAAAGTCACTTTTAAATGCTGCAGTTGGTTTAGTAAAAATGTGTTTATTTTAATACCATTTTAACACCAAGACTTACAAAGTCGGTTTGTTCCTGCCTCACCTCTACTGTTCGTATCACCCTAAAAAGTTAAATAATGTTTACCTGTATTTATTTCTTCACAATTTCTTGTATATTACAAATAATCTCACGTTAACACTTGTGTAATCACTCATTCATGCAATTATCCAATCAACCAATCATATGCCAGCAACATCATTGGCGTGTTTGTTGGTGCCAGATGGGATGAGTTTCAGTATTTTAGACACTGCTGAAAATCTCCAGGGATTGTGTAGAGTTTCTACACAGAACGATGTGAGCACTGATGAGAGAGGTCAGAGGACAATAGCCAGACTGATTTAAGTTAATAAGAAGGCTAGTAAACAAGCTCAAATAACCACTCTTTACAGCCGTGGTGAGTAGAAAATCATCACAACACGTTGAACACTGAGGCAGATAGACTGCAACAGAAGAAGACAGAATCTTGTTCCACTTCAATCAGACAAGAACAGTTATATGAACCCCCCCCAAGGACCAGGTGACAATTTTTCCTATTTATCAACAGGCCAATTTCTGTGAGCTTCTGACACTTGAAAAGATATTTGGATAATTGCATGATAGTGCAGGGGTACAGGTGTTCCTAAGAGTATGACATTTCACAGCTTTATTAATCTATTTTAATTTATGTGTGGCCTTTAGTGCTTATATAGATCATATAATACAATGATTATAAAGCAAGCATGCATCATTTTAATAGTAGATGACCCTTCTAGTTATCTTCTAGTTAAGTTTTCATGGTTTATCAGCTACAAAATGCTTATATAAATACTGAGTTTGGAAATTGTGCCCTTTTAAGCCTCTCCCGTCTTGTGTGTAAATTTGCTGATAAATGCATCGCCTTCTGCTGGAATTCTCATCGAATAGCTGCATAAACACTACATTCATTCTTTTTCACATGTGTATGATGATCAGCCTCGGTCTATCCTAAAGGCCATGTGTGCATCTAACACAGCAATTTGCATAAATCTACACTCAAGAATTATTATATACAGTAGAGGCGGAAGCAGCAGAATTTGTGATTTCCATGGTGTCAGAGGAAAAAGGGAAAGTAAATAAGAATTATTTCAGAAAACTAGTTTTCACATGCGTTAAAGATGCAAAGAAGTGACTGTGTATAAGCACACTTAACTGTATATCTCCTGATGTCTGCCTGATATGGCAAAAACATCTGTTTATTACTTCTTCTACCGTACCTATTCACCACAAGTCAAAAAGCCATCCATTTCTCTGAAGAGAAAGGCTGAGTAACGCTGCCTGCCTTAATTGGTACATAGTTTGTAGTTTCTATGGCATTTATCTTTTTTTCTTATTTATTTCTCAATTTAAACACATTACAAACTGTATCATTCCTGACACATTTGTTTATTTTTACTAAAATGTATTATTTACTTTTGTACAACCACTGACCAAAGTAATGGGCAAAGCTGAGCAGCACAAAGCCTTTAAAAAAACACTACACTGCATATCAACATAATTATTTTTATACATCTCGTTGCTCACTTTTTCATCAAATAAGTTTATAATGATGTTTAAACTCCTCCATGATGGCATTAGCCTTCTAGTTAGCCCTGATGATAAGTATTGATAAACAGCACAGACATTCATATACATTGATTTATGTATAAATAAACAGACAAAAATACTGTTTAACAAGCTATGATGTTCTCTCATCCCCTTTAATACTATTACGTACCGTACTTGAGATAAATATTATTATTAAGACATTTGAAAACATTGTGATCTAATTTTTAGGTTGCATCACCCTCCTATTAACTATTGTTTTCCAGGGAATGGAACTGGGCCGGTTTCTATGGGAACCAAATACTGAGCTTGTAGTCTTACCCGTCGGTCCTTATCTAGAAGCTGGTGGTGACGTAGGCTGCGTTTCCTCTTCGTTTTTGAAGTGTCCCGAGGGTAGAAATGAAAAAGTCTTTCACCAAAGGGAAGCTTGAAGAAAAGACAAACAGCTTGAATGAGGGTCTATCAAAATATCTAAGGTGTATTTGTTGTGTATTAGTAGCCAGAAACAAAACAAATATAGTATGTTCATAATGTTTGATTAAACATTTATTCAAGTTCTCCGTATTGACCATGATAAATGACCTGTCTTCTGTCTGTATAAATTCTTATTCAAGGTTTTCAACTATGTGTAATAGTGTGAAAAAAGCTAAATACTATTAGTATTCACACATTAACAACCAGACCAAATGTCAAACAATGTGGAAGATTGGTAAGTAAGACAAATTGTATTTGATATATATGAGTGCTAAGAACTAAATATCAATTCAAGATGTCCAGTTTACAGATTCAAATAGGTACAGGAGTGAGACAAAGTACTAAGGGCACATAGAAAGTGGGATCGCAGAATAATTTCTGTGATACAGTATGTGAGATCTTTTGAATAGAAACGCTAGGCTACAATCAGAGGAAATTTTAAAAGCCTGACCAGACAAGTCTTGGTTTCCACATTATTAGATTCTGTAACAGTCCACTGCACACACATATACTCTCAAATTTTGACATTTGGCCAAACCAATCATAACATTAATAATATCCTCTATTCACTAATAAATTCACTTTATGAGGACTGAATAAAAAGTGGCATGACACAGGAGGTCAGTGCACTTCTGAATTGCTAACTAGCAATGGGTTTAATTTAATGTTTCATAAATAGCCAGATTTCTATTACAACAAATCTCTGTTTCTTATTTAAAGCAAGTGACACTGGTTCTGAATGTTTTAAATCCTGTACATCTATTATTGTGACAGGGCTTTTGTTGATTAATTTAGTTATTTAATCTGTTTCATTCTAAACTATAGGAATATTCTCACTATGGCTGAAGATTACAGTGAGACTGGTTTTATAGCATGTCCTTAAAGATTTAATGATGATTTATTGGCAGGTTTTTGACTGCTGTACATGCATATACAGTAAATGAATCATTTTAACAGTATGTATTATCAGTCTGTACCTGGACACAAATGATTCGAAACTCAAATGGAATCCTGTCATGATTTTGTAGTTCGATTTAATTTCATTCAATTTAATACATCGCTTTATATCGTATCTACTTATCGTATCTACTCTAAAAAAACATACACGTCAGGTTTTGGTGACTGACGTGAAAGAAGCTGTTATTTGTTACTATATTTCCACTGAGGTATATTCTTTTATATTCAGTATTGATTAAGTGTTAGAATTAAAGTGTGATTCTGTGTGTGTGCTGTTAACATTCTTGTTAGTGAAAAGAAACGACTAATGAAATCATGGTTCGTAAACTTTAACTGACCATAACACAAAGCTTCATTTCACCCGAGAAGGAGGAACATCAAGTGCTGACCGATGGTTCATAGTCTCTGCAAACTTTGTGCTTTTAACTGAACCAATGACTCTTAAATGGTTTGTAGGTTCTTTAAGGAAATGTTCTTTATTGGATTATGTTTGTCAACTAAAAACCACGAGCTTATTAAAGGCTGTTGTTTTGTCACTAATCTTTGTAAGTTGTGTGATCATTACAACAGCGAGCAATTTCGACCTTAAATGATAAGCCAGTGAGTGTGTTTTGTGATGTGATGATGATGATATCTTACCTGTCTAGGACTCCCAAAGCCATACTCAAGTGCAAGTTGGTGAGCATCTTCATTCCCTCCCTGGTGTAATTGCACTAAAAGATGGTTAGTAAGAATCCCGTCCTCGGTGGCTCCGGTGATGAGGAGCAATGCAGTAAACACCAGGAGAACGGCTGCTGTCCAGCATTTCACGGCTTCGAGCATCTCCGTGTTGTTGAGTGATTTAATGTTTGTTTGAAATAAAAACGACTTTCAGAAGGTTTTTTTTTCAGGATTCATTTCTTCGTCCTGTGGACTGTTGAGGCTGGAAAAGAGTCGGAACGTCGGTCGGGCGCTGCGCGAGGTCCGGTGAGGTGAGGTGCGCGCGCGCGGGACCCAATCTACATTTCTCAGCTCGAGCGCTTTCATCTATAATTCAGCGGCCTGAACGTGTGGGTTCTCACTCACGTGACGTTCAGCGGCGTGGTGGCCAATTGCGTTACAGTGGGCGTGGCCTCAAATTATCGTCTCTCCGCCCGTGTCCTCTGCTTGCTATAAGAAGCCCCTTTCAGCACCTTGGAGAATTCCCCAATTAGGTATAATTAAGAATGAAGCAAAAAAAAAAAAAAAAAAAAAAACTAACAGAATTTCCTCTTAATTAGCCTATTAATTGCTGTTAATTAATATATTATTTATTTCATTCATTTCGTCGGGTGAACTATCTATCACAATATCTTATTCATTATTATAATTCATTTTGGATTTGTTATTATGCACACTCTATGTAAACCCATTTCATACAACACAATAGACTCATAACACACATGGTAAGATGCGTTTCTGCTCACCATGGCTGTAAAGAGTGGTTATTTGAGATACTATAGCCTTTCTGTCAGCTCATACCTCTCATATCAAAAAGCATTTCTGATTACAGAATTAAAGGTATTTTGTACTGCTGTTTACTGTATGTATGTTTCACACACACACACACACACACACACACACACACACACACACACACACACACCTGCAACCTTCCTAATTTATACTACTATAAATTCATTATTATTATGCTGTCACTTATAATATATTACATACAAAACTTTGGAAAACACTGTTCTACTGCATACTTGTATATATGGCTAGATGACAATAAAGCTCTCAACTCTCTCTACACACTGTTTCTCTATAAGGCAATAAGTCACTCAAGCAATTGGGTTCCAGTGATTTTATCACAGGGAAGGGTGTGAGGCACAATGTGAAGCAGAGTGACTAAATCCCCCATACCCTGATAATGCACACTCTCAAGTGTCATTTCTTTAATAAAATGGCAACAAGAACACATGATTAAATCTTGTTTTCAATAAACAATTTATTATTAATAATACTTGCTATAAACAGATTATACAGATTAAGATTATGGATTATACACCACTTAATGTATTCTAAAAACCTTTAATTCCTAAGTAAATATGAGAGGATTGAGGCTTTCCCTAGACAGATCTATAGCTTACATGTAACTGTTTTATTGGCTTAAAATCTATTAAACACCTAAAAACACATTAACACAGAATTAAATTCCTGTAATACATTCACAGATCTGCATATATCTTATTTTTTACACTGATTTTACACTGGTGAAATATATAGTTTATTTACTCAATTTATTCAATTACAAGTCTTTTTGGAACAGCATGTTCTTTGCATTTTTATGCAATCTACAAGAGATTTATTGTCTCTAGAGTAATATGCCTTCTGGGTATATGTACACCATGTGTGCCATGTGGGCAAAAGGGAAAAAAGAAACATTCTTTAGGGTTAATCCAGATGGCTCATTGCTGCTTATATAAGTGCTCTACATTCAGTCTAATTCAAGTATACTCAATTTTATTCAGTTCTGCAAAATCTGTTACAATTTTTTCTTTGGTTGTGTTTTAATGAAATAAAATATACATGGAAATAATGGCTTCCACAAAGAAACCTAAGAAACCTCACAATAATTTGGTTGCTATGTACTTTCTTATGAAATTGTGGACAGATTTGAAAACATTAATTAACAATCTGGGTAACTTTTCTGTAAATAGCTCATTTCACACAGTATATCTAATAAAATGTATAATCTCACAACATTACAGCAAATATCACAATGACAGTAATAGACAAACATGTAGATTGTAAATTGCATAACATGAGTTGATGGAAATACACAACAATTTGCATTCATCTCTGTCAATGCATTTGGGCCTGAGTATTAATCAGAGGCTTGAGGCTTAAATCAAAGGCCCCACAGCATATTTGGCAAGTGGCCATAATATTTTGGCTCATCACTGTATATTAAGCAATGTAAAATTGATCATGGATATAGTGCTAATGTGAATAAATAAGTGGTTTTCAAAAATGGGTGTAAACAGCATCAACACATATACAGTACACTGCATGGATGATGCCAGCTACTATTCAAAAACATGACAAGAAACACGTATATATCTTTTCAGTTTAAGTTTCATTCATTTTATCAGAGCAAAATGTGAGAATGAATAAAGCTCAATAAAGACTCAGACCTTCAAAACAAATGCTTGTATGTCATCTACAAACTAATGATTTAGAATATAGAATAGAAGAATAGAAAAATAATGTATTCTTTGCTTGATGAAATAACAATTTTACCATTCAACCTTTCAGTCTTGGTCTCCAAATAATTACTTGGCTTTAGTGTCTCTGCTACAATTACAGACTCACTGTGCATTCATCTTTTTTAGCCAAACCAGACGTGTAAGAGAAAAAGGGAATATGTTCCATTACAAGAACCAGACATTTATATGTCTTTTTCAGATTCTTGTTCTTGGCTGTCAGGAGTGGGACTTAATGTGGTATTCTGCTACCCAAGTCCAGTCATCTCAGTTTTGGTGTGTAGAGCATTTGAATACACATTACCATAGCCTTTCTATCAGTTTGTACCAGTCTGGCCTCTGGCTTCTCTCCTTTGACCTCCCTTATCAACAAGACATTTCCCCCTGCAAAACTACTCAGTGGTTTTTTGTTCTTCATAGCATTCCCTGTAAACTAAAGCAGTTTCTGAAATATGGCACCCCATATGGCACCAACATCAACATACTTCATTATAATATTATTTGAGTTTGATGTGAATAGTATCTTAAGCTCTTGACCTGTATCTTCATGATTGTATTCATTGCACTGCTGTCAAATGATTGGCTGATTGGGTAATTACATGAGTGAGCTAGCTTAAGGGCTTTACATATTCTATGAATATATTATTTAAAAAAAATCAGAGAGGAGGTCAAAATTTTAACATGGTACTGTACATCAAGGCACTTTTAGCTCTACATTCATTTTATTTCTGAAGTTTAGATCTTCCTCAAATGTTTCATGCGGTTTAATAAGCTCAGAAATGTTCTAATGGTCCCTAAAGGTAATTTGCTGATAAGCTAAGTGTAAAACTATGACTGTCTTTCCTGTGATCAGCTTTAAACACCAACAAAACCTGATTGACAATATTAATGTGTGTGCCTGACTTTCTGTCTTTCTTTCTTTGTCACTTTGCCAGCCTTCCAGCTGACTCTCACAGTCTCACGGATGAATAAAAATTTTTTATTCTTTTCTGGAGTAAAAATATGATTTGACACATTTGCCTTTGCCACAAGTCATCTGTTAACATTTCCAAGTTTTTACATTTTTAGAAACTGGATCATTATCATATTAAATAATATAATTTATGTATTATGTGTCATTGTGTTTTTGCTTGGGGTAAAAAATGTTGCTAACAGGTATTATACAATAAAGGTTGAATTTTCAAATATGATTGGTCAGAAGGTTTGGATTCATTTTCTATACCAGCATGATTCTGCCAGCATTTCTGGCTGTCATTCAAATCACAGATTTTTATTACTGCTCCAGTGCATCATTGTTTCTATGGCAACAGCTCATTCACAGTGACATATAGGGCAGACTATTTATATAAATCTAATTATAAATGTATTAAAAATATATTGTTAATTATCAAAGAAATAAGTATATTACGAGTTTTCTGTACAACTGTTCATTTAGCTTTAGTTCATTTCATTTATAATAATAATGTAAGCGATAACAGGAACTAGTTTGTCTCATTGATGTTTCATAATATTAAACTATGGCATGTCATTAATTTTATTTATTTATTTATTTATTTATTTTAAATTGCTATGGTATAACAATTTGAACAATTTGAGTCATGCTGTAATCAGAACTAAATGAACAGCACATCCTTACATATTTCAATGACAATATCTTAATACTGTCATGTTCAGACTGCTGCTTTTCTGATGTAAGCTACCTGCCTAATTGTACCAAAACTCCTGCTAATGGCACGGCGTTCTTTTAAATGAGGTGCACAGATGAATCTCTCTCTCTCTCAACTCTGCTGCCTTATATGACAGTGGCACACAAACTGTGCTGCTGATAAGAATGATAGGAGTCATAGTTTAGCTGTGATTGATATTTTCTCTCCTAGGCTCCAGATAGGTAAAGAAACCTCATCTGGAGTTCTTGATAATGCATGCTGATACTGAGCTGATCAAGTAACCAGAGCCTTTCCTGCTCATATGCTCACATAAATTCTGATCTTGTGAAGTATTGTTTTCTGTCCAGCAGACATTCAGTGCTGATGAAATCCTGCATGCACACACACCCAGACATTTTCTTTTCACAAATATAAAAAATAATTTGCTTTGCCAGTCTGTAGTGCTTGAGTAAAATAGGGCTTTTTCCCCCTAGTGCACTTCCACCAACAGTCCTTTAGCTTATTATTAGCTTCGTAGCCTGTTACTCATCTATATGAATCTGAGTCACTGAAATTGATAACACTGATTATATTCTTTCCACATGTTACCAGTCCTGCCAATTACTTCAATAAAGTTCCCGGTGTACTATCCTATTTAGGTCAATTTAGAAACCCACCACTGAGTCCACTATGGATTAACACAGCATGGGTTGTATTAACCATTGAGATTGGGTTGGGATGCTGGCCTATCATGCAGGGTTTATTTATTTATTTATTTATTTATTTATTTATTTATTTATTCAAACAGCTAGTGGTTACAGTGCTTTTAATCAGCATGCAAACACTGACTATCAAGATGAAAGGTCTAGCCTATATAACGACTACAAAAATATACATTTTCGATGTTAAATTCTAAATTGATTAACTGTGAATAAAACCTTGCATTTGCTGCTGATTTCTGCTACTTTATTAACCGCAGTGGAAAAATCCAGAAAATGAATCTTGATGCAACATGACACAATTCAGGTCACCCAAATATCTGCAACAACCTAAACCTAGCCACTGATTTATAAAAAAATATCCCAGCATTTTTAGAGTGTGTTCTAATGTTATTTTTCATCTAATGTTTTTAAGGTTTTCCATAACATATGGAATTAAGATCATCGTGATGCTTGGGCACATTCAAACATGTCTTTTTTTTTTTTAGCTGCACAAACTTGATGTGACTTCTATGTGCATGCACTGACCCATGACAGTGCTTCTCAACATAGCAGTGTGTCTGACTCTCAGATGGAAAAGCCTCGCTCTGACCTTGCAATCCTTCGGATATATTCAGTTTGGGCATACTGATTTTGAAAGTAGGTCAAAAGAATCTACTTGTCATTTTCTTTACACAGTAACCCAAACCTTAGTATCCTTGAATTTGGATTTTTTTTAAATCTTGTAAATGCTTCCATTAAAGCTCATTTAGTGACCCTGTATACATAATAAAAGGTCTAGTATCACATCAGTACAGTATCACTATACAGTAATAGCACCATACAGACGCAACAAAAGTCTTGATACCAGAATTACACTGTTGCCCGGGAAACAAGTAGAGCATGTTACTGCAGAATTCAGAAGGTGGGGATTTCTCTTCTGCTGAGTCAAACAAATAAAGTGGAGCAAATTTAATTTCCAGGGTGTGAGTATTTAGTATTTAGCAGATATAGCAAGAAGCCAGGATTTTCACACAGACTAATAATCAGATCCAGTACATCTGGATTGACTGCAATCCTGAGTCACCAAATGATCTCCTCCTTTCTATCTGTGTCAATATTACTGCTGGTGCAGTCAGTGGGATTATGGTAGAAAGGACATACCCAAAGAAATAACTCAGATCTTACCAGGAGGATTCTGTAGGAACAAGAATGCACATAATGATTTTATAGGCACCCTTGTGTCCTTGCGTTGTGTCCTCAGACACTCTACTGTACTTCTATGTGATTACACGGCCAACACAGTGAGGACATCCAGCTTGGTGACATCATCAGTTTTGCTTTAAAGCAATGTATTACTTCCATGACCAGCAAATGGGTAGCAGAAATTTCTCGTCTATGCCGTGCCCACGGTAACAGAAGGCGACTGACAATTTGTCATGTTGCAAAGCCCAGGCCAATGCACATTAAATTGCATCCATCAGTCTCGCTCTCCTCTCACCGGAAACTAAATTGTCCTACCACTGTGTCACTGCTATTTATATTTCCACTGCCCAGTTTGTAATCAAATGACATACGAGCCCCTTGCCTTGGCAGCCCTGTGATTTGCTGTGTGTTTTTCCATATCTGTTCACTTATCTGTGCATCTGATATCAGGTGTTTTTCCAGAAAAGTGAATATTCTTAATATATATAAATCATGGGCAGTGAAATAATTTAACCCATAAAAAAAAATAATTAAGCTGTCATTATTATTATTATTATTATTATTATTATTATTATTATTATTATTATTATTATAATAATAATAATAATAATAATAATAATAATAATAATAATAATAATAATAATAAGAGGAAGAAGAAGAATCCCAGCTTTTTTGTCTCACTTTGCCAGACCCCAATGGCCACACTAAATGTTATGGCCATAGCATATATATTAATTGGTACTTATTAAAAGTCAGTGACAGTGAGCAAACAGCAAGGCAGGCAGAACATTACAAAACAGAATGTGAGTATATTAGTTTCTTATTATCCAAATGTCTCCTATTTGTTTTGATTGGGGGAGTTACACATTATACATAGTATAATACAGACAGAGAGAGAGAGAGAGAGAGAGAGAGAGAGAGAGAGAGAGATTTTTCAAAAAAATAATTTTTACATTGTTCTTCTTTACAAGTTTACCAAGTGTGTTTTGGATAAAGAAAGCATGAGTGAGAAAAGGGGGAGATGAATAATCAGACTAATTCCTTCCTCTCACTTTATAGCTCATTCCAAACTGAGCACTTAGTGTGGCTTAATGAATGAGCCATCACTGTAAGTCGACAGCTGAAAATGAAGAAAGAGCACAATTTGCCATCGGCTGAAGTTGTTTCAGAAAACAAATAGAAGGGGAAGAATGAATGGCAATCCAAATCAGAGAGAATTACCTTGATGAAGTTACAAATGCATGTGTTCACTCCAGCCAACTGGATTTGAGCCCTTGTAATGAGTCTGCACCAAGGTTTAAGATGCCAGGCTAGTGGAAATAACAACCAGTGTGTAAAACATTGAGGGTTAGTCTACATAAAATGGGTAGATATCAGGCCATTGTACAATGTGGCATTAAATATTAGGTATTAGATTTTTAACACTCCCACCAGTCATCACTGCCTATATAACTTACATGTACTATAATTAGGCAATTTGTTGCAGGTTCAGAATAAAACAGCAAGAGGCAGAAAAAGCAGCAAACTGAAATTAATCAACATTGGCCTGCAATTAATATTCCTACCATTACAATATAATAAATACAAACCACACTGCAAAAAGCTCATTGACTAAATAGCACTATAGCTGCTTACAAAACAATCTTTTCTAAACACTTAAGTGCATAAATTAACCAGAACTTTAAAGTTAAAATGAATGAATAAAATCTCCTCTGCACATATATTACAGGAACACTGGCTCTGTGACTCACCAAAAAATATGATTTCAATTCTGTAGCCTGAGGATAGACAGAGTTTTCACACATATGATCAGAAATGATAAACTCTTTGGCACAAGTGTACCAAATCCAGATGTTAGTGTGGTTTTAGCGAGTCATGTTTCCTGTTATTTTTGATAGAACACTGGTGCACATGCAATACATGCCTTTTAGTGTATACAGAATATCTTAATCCTGCTATTGTAACTCAAAGTAATACTTGTCCATTCTTAACAAAAATGCAACAGCTTTGTCACTCAGATTATTATTCTTTTGTCTGATTATTGCATTAATTACTGGATTTCTTTCCGTGTGTGTAAACATAACAGCCAAGGAAACAGCAATGCAGCATTGAATCTAACACAGCAGCAATATGACACTCAGGAGCTGCCAAACTCTATTAAAACACTCACAGAGCAATTGGTGAATGTGCAAAAAGCTGATGCAGTTTTGAGACACTGTATGCCCACTTCTCATAAATCTCACCCTGAGCATTATATTGAGGTCCAACAAATTGCCAAAAATGAGGGAGTGGAGAAATATGACTGGGAATGTAATATTGTAGGAATGGTGCCTTTCCCATTACCCTTTCATTCTAATGGATTACACAAGAAGTCTGCTTTAAGCTTCCAGCCATTTATGCCAATGAATATTATAAGCAAAATGCAGAGATTTTCATGTGGTTGTAACTGGCTACAGCAACTTATGCATGTAAGTTCTATGAAGAAAGAAATAACCAACAGAGTGTGGATGAATTCCATGCTTATAGCAATATATAGAATAGTGCAACCCATGGCTGTAGTCAGAGCTGAGTTACGTATGTGTAGTAACACACATCTTTTTTTTTAGGTGATATGCATACAACCCGTGCTGCTTAAACAGCACTATTAGCTTAGAATTAGCCAAAGGCAAAAGAACCTTTGTTTCATGCATGCATGAGGCAGCTTGATCTTGAGTTGAGATTTATGGCATTGGTACTGTTAAACTGACAGACTGTTATACTCAGAAATTAATGGGTACTCAAAAAACAATGGAATGTAATTCAGGGAAAATTTGGAATACAATTATGTACTACACATGAGTTATGACAGCTCAAACTTTCTATTGATTGGTTTGCTGGATTAAGGTGCTAAAGGGTGCTAAATATTATGATTGAAAGCCATGCTGTTAACTAAATTCA
This sequence comes from Tachysurus vachellii, assembly GCF_030014155.1. Taxonomy (NCBI): domain Eukaryota; kingdom Metazoa; phylum Chordata; class Actinopteri; order Siluriformes; family Bagridae; genus Tachysurus; species Tachysurus vachellii. Next base: position 5,710,788 of record NC_083465.1, on the reverse strand, counting down.
GATCATTTTGATGACAAATTAAAATATGTTAAATTGTGTATCCTGAGACTATCTGCTGCCCTATGCCACCTTTACAGTGAACAAAATAACCCAGACATCTACTTCACTCTCTTCATTCAAGTTGTTCTGTTCCTGGAGAGAGATTAAGAGCAGCAGCCCTTTTAGTACTACTGTGTGACTGAATATGAGCAGAAATGCAATGTCAAAGAAAGAAAACTGTCTCTATTGTTCAGCAACATATGCCCTGAAGTCTGGACCCCACTGAATGCAGAGAAGAAGAATTGCTGGCCCACTTGAGAATGTTTCTCTAGCTGCTGTATTAAGCATGAATGCCATCCACCACATAAGTAAGAAAGATTTTGTTAGCCCTGCTCGCTGTAGAGACCTTACCAAAGATTTCCTTTAAAAGCTCTAGAAAAATAAAAGATTTATGAAGTTTGAAGTTTAATAGTGCATAAAAAGATTTCATTCCAAAATTGTTCATATCAGAGTTTATCCACTTTCTTAGCAGCACCTGTACACCTGCACATTCATTGACTTATCCAATCAGCCAATCACATGGCAGCACAATGAATAAAACGTGATCTCACATGGCATGACTGCCGAGGTCAAATGGGTTGGTTTGAGTATTTCAGAAGCTACCGATCTCTAAAATTTAAACAGAATGGGACAAAAACTGTCCACCATGTGACGGTTCTGTGGCTCAAATAGCTCAAATAGCCACTCTTTCAACTATAGTGAGCAGAAAAGTAACACAGAATGCACAACTCATCAAATCTTGATGTGGATTGGTGAAATTTTATTTTTTGCATTGTTTTTATTAAAGTTCCACATCAGATGCGTATCCCTGTTTTATGACTGTACAATGCTGTTGTTTCAAAAGAGCAGAAATCCTTTGAATGAATCGTACTCTATGTACAGTAAGTGATTGGCATTGACCTTTTTCTGCTTGTTAAAATAGATTTCATGAAGGATTTTACAAGCTGTCGGTATTGTTAGCGATCCACTAGGCTACCTGGATTTTGGCATTTTCATTTTGTTGCTGTCAGGCAAACATAACCATGCTATTAAATGCTCAATGAGCCGCTGCATGGAGTCGCTGGATGGCGTTTCTTTCCAACTGCCATACACCTCGAAAATAACAACACTATTATTTTGCATGCTTGTATCTCTTAAAAAGAACTGCCATTTTTATTTCAATGGGTTTCGTTATGTCTTTTTTGTATATATATATATATATACAATATACAATATATATATCCAGTGCTGATATTTTAGCCATCAGTTATTTAAGCTTATCGTTGCATGTTTTGTGCTGTATTCAGCACAGAATATAATGGGCTGTATAATGAAAATGGGATTTTATTTTAACCTTGTTAAGTCTTTATGGTAATCAATCAGTGATCAATGATTGAAGCCATAAAATGTGTGACAAGGTTCTTTGTACTGATTTATCCCCAGACATTATTTATTCCCTCTAACATAGGTCAAGCAAAGGTGGCAGCTTTAACTGACTTCATGGAACTACAATAGTAATAAGATGCTAAGTGACTTGAATGTAAGTGATAACTTTAAGCAATAATATTATTTATATAGCATGTAGGGTACATTATGTGGAAATCAATTGCCACAGCTCGTATTGTATTATTTTTGCCTAAACAAATTTAGTTGGTTCTAGTTAGTGGATAGCTGACAAATATGTTCAGAGTACTTGTCATGTGCCATTTAAGCAGGCCGATGACAGCCTATTTCCACAAACACCTTTTATCAATGTTGGATAACCATGTCAGAAAACCAAGGAGAATCGAGTAACCTTTACTTGAATACAAACACATGGGTCGTGATTGACGACAGTCTCACGCAAATCCTGCAAATTAGCTGGCAGCTTATATGTGGTCCTGAGGTTTTTTCCATCTCAAAACAGCATTTGCGCTAATGGTAATGATACAACTGTGTACTCTGTGCTTATACACTGTACACAGAGCTTTACAAAAGCAACACCTAACCAAGGAGAACACACGCCGTTAGAAAAGCAAACAGATTTTTTAGTCACTCTGCAATGGTGAAGTGTGTGATATGCTGGTTATTTGATCAGCTCTTACCAGCATTTCCAGAAGAAAAAAAAGGGAAATGGATTAATACAATATCTAATATTGTTAGACTCTTCAAAACTGCCCGATTGATTAATAGAAAGAATTTTACAAACTACAGCAGCAAATGGTCTAATTATATTATACATGCATAGTAATGCTTTATTGCTGTGTTTATGAATTTGTTTTCATATTTTCAATGTATATGATTTTAATGAAGCTAAACTTTAACATATATTCACTAAGGTTGACATCAGTGAATTAAATGACAGTCGTTTTTTTCCAGTCCGTGTGGCACTTTCTAAAATGGCAGACTGTGTATACTTTTGACTTTTGAAAACAACAGTAATTCTAAGGCCATCTGAGACAAAAAAGTCTTAACAGGGAGGTGTGAAACTGCCAGGATGATCTCTGACAGATTAATGGTCTCCTGCCTGCACAGCATACTGCTTTTGTATGCTGGCTGTGACTTTATATAAGAAGATTGTCCGAAAAAATATCGGAACTTCCTTCATCTAGTTCTTTCAACAAGCATTTAAATAAACATACACAATACTGAATTAGATTGCTTTAGTTTATTGCTTTAGTATGCAGGAGGTAATAGTAGATGTTGTTCATGATACAACTTACTGTTGCAGGTATAATGGTTTCTAGGTGCTGGTAATAGCAGTATTACACTTTAACTATATAGCAGGTTACAGAAGCTAGATAACAGCATAGATTAAACTTGCTAATCATGTAAGTGAAATCTGTGGACAAATTAGATACAAATGCTCATTTTAATAACTTGCACAAGTGGATTTATAAAATATATAGTCTCATTTTGGACAACTAGTTATAATGCTATTGTATATACATACGCTTAATAATAATATAATATAATATAATATAATATAATATAATATAATATAATATAATATAATATAATAATACTGTGCAATATCTAGAAAGGCAGCCAAATCACTGGCATATAGCTGTCAAATAACACCATTTTATGATAACTTTTTGTCCCTCATATGAAATTATAAAGTATTTCATCAGAATGAAAAATGTAGCTGTGAATGAACACTGGCCAAAGATCCAAATGAACATTTGTTGAAAAGCTGATATATATGTTGGATTTCAGTTTCATGTAGCCTGGTGGATAAACTGCTGCTTTACATTATCATTCAATGTATGCTACTAGGGAGAAAAAGCAATAGAAAATGATGAATTAACAGTCGCTGAAATGCCCCAGGCTAGTTAACTGCTAGTTACGTGCTTTTTTTATTGTTTTTTTTTCCAAAAAAAATCACATTTCCTTATGAACTAATTACAAGTAACGATTTTTGTTTTTTTTGTAAAAATTAAAACTATTTGCACACTTTTGGCACGTTATCTCCCACTCTTATTGATAGTGGTATTAAAATGAGAAAGGAGAGTGATGAAGGATAAGGAGCTGAAAATCTAATTTCAACTGATTCAAACTCTGTTTGCTCCCTCCAGGGGTCGATAATAAGAGAGCATGGTTCAATAATCTCCTTAGACCATTTCCTTAATCAAACAGGCCTCCAATAAACAATAGCCCCAAAGGTTTTCATTTCAGTCAAAAATAAGCAGGGTTAGTCACAGCCAGGGCTATAAAAATGAATGACAAAAAAGTGCCTGGATTTTTGAACAAAATTGCTCGCTTCTATGAGAGGGTAAGCACAAACGTTCAATCAATAAACATGCTATTAAGCTTAACAAACCTGACTAATCCATAAACTTCATGCTGACTTTGTAAATTAAAAAACAGAGCACTAGAGAGACTGTTTACTTATCTATCTGACTATGTTTGTGTGTGTGTGTTTGTGTGTTTGTGTGGTGTGTGTGTACTAACCCTCTGTACTAATCTCTGTACTATCCCAGTGTACCTGTCACTATGATGGTAATAGATCACACCGTGACAGGTGTGTGAGTTTGCTTATTCATCCCTCAGTTTTTCCACTAGGTCTTTTTGCTCTAATTGCTTCTCTCCAAGAAGGCGCAAAATCAGAATTTAAATATCGCTCACAGCCGTGAAGACACAAGTTCTGCCAAGTCTCTTGATTGCTTCACTTACCCTTGTTTCTCTTGCTATGGGTAATTGGTTGTCATGACAAACATACATTCAGCAAAGACTGAGCAAAATTAACAAATCCACCATGGCAAAAGGGGGATTTAGAGGACAGCAATGGAGCAATCACCAGCTCATTGAGATGTAGCACATCCTGGAACTGTTTCTAACATGAAACGTGGTGTAGTTTCATGTACAGCATGTAGGCGCTCATATTTTGACTGAATGAACAGTGAGCTGAGCTGAGCTCTGGTGCTATAATTTGATGGAAATGAAAATCACAGAGTGCCATAATGGTGATAATAACAATGTTGATGTAATACAGATTTTCAGTGCTTTATAGAGACATTATTTCATTTTAAAACTGTATAATGCAGTGCTTCAGGGTATGTGTTTGATATCTTGATATCATTTTGATGCCAAGCTGACAATCAAAGAGCACTGACTACAATTATAGTTAGTTAAATTAAGCCCTTAATTCAGAAACAGACTGATCACAGCTACCCTAAAAAATGTTTATTATATATCAGTGTTGAGAATTAAACTGAATGGTATCAATACAACACACCCTAGTTTTATACACGCAGGTTAGAGAAATGGATACCAAGTAATGATAATAAGCCAGTATAACTACTACTGAAAATAACAGGAACCAATAAACACTATGAAAAAAAGCTACACAAAACTTTAACAGCACTTTTACTGCCTCATGCCTGCTACACTTTTAGTTACCTACACTTCCATAATTATAAACATCCCACACAGTATCGTGTGGAACCTGGAGACCAGATCTCAGAGGACAAGGCAAGGAGTCACCATTGACAGGATGGGGACTCATCCATATATCCGTGTCATAAAATTTGATTAAATACAAATGACCTTTGAAGACCAAGCTGTTTTTTTTCTTCCATTGCTGACAAACCTTGTTCTAATAAGCTAATATGGCAAAAGGACCATAATATGATGACAATGGAAGGTATTTTGTTAGCATTTTGTGCATTGACGCTTAGAGGTCTGCAAACCTGTGAGTCTCCTTTGTGCTGAAAAGGGAGTCCACTTTGAGGTTTTAATGTCCGTGACATCTTTCTTGTTCCATGTCTCATTCCACTCTTTGAGAGCACAATTAGACCTAAATATTTGATATTTAGTATTGCATATTTGATCAAAAGGTGGATCTTCATTTTGGTTACTTTTTTATTTCACCCCTTACCATGAAATCATATAACACTAGACAGTTAGATGCTATATTTAATCTGCCAATTAAGATTGTGTTATATTCAGCTATAGGTTAATTAATAGATAATGCTGAGCTAAAGGCTTTGACAGTAGAGACTGCGGCAGTGAGACATAAAACTTTAATGGCCCATGTAGCCTGTCTGGCAGAAAGCACCCTACTGTTGAACACTCTGGTGAAAAAGACTGTGTGACCTTGCTCAACACGACCATGTCATCATTAGCGCAGCGGACAGCGTTTTTCAGAGCAGCCATTACCAGGCTAGAGTGCTGTTCAGAACCGCTAACTCTGCTCAACATCCTGCCAGAGATGGAGGACAGCTCAGACTGAATTACAAACTTGAACTATTTATATATGTTTTGACTAAAGTTTGTTGTTTGCACTAATACAAATTCGCTTATTTTTTATTGTCACAGAAAAAATGGGCTGCCCACTTCACAAACTGTACTTTATAATGTGAGCTGCAAGGGTTCAGTATAAAATCTTAGTTATAGTACAATCACCATGACTCACCAGCAACATCCATTAGTTTTAAGAGACTTTAGGTCGTACAATGATGTCAGTGGAATGTGGACAAATTATTATCAAGCAATTATGTTTGGGCAAAAATACTCAGAATCAAGTAATTCCATGAAGTAGGACGACTTACTTAAAATTTCGACCAGTAAGTAACCAGAACATTGACTACATAAAGCTATTATAGATGTATGTAATTTTTCTCTAAGCCACCAAAAAATTTACATTTACATTTATATTTACATTTACATTTACAGCATTTGGCACTTGATATACATGATATGACCATGTTTCATCTAATGTTAAGACAAAAAGCTTTAATTATTGTAAATGCAATGCTGCTATAGCGATTATATTTAACAGTTTCACTGTTCAGAAGATGGCACTTCAATTTTGAGCCATAATGGGGAAAGTTTAGCTGGAAACATGGAAAGCAGAGAACTACCCGTGGTCAGGTGATCGGCAAAGAGTATAAATTAGATCAATAAAAAAATACAGAAAAGGAAACAATGAGGATCACTATAAAAATAACTATCACGGAAACAAAGGCTCAGTTAGTTCAAATGCATGCAATATATAAGACCATTACCTGGCACCGGCACAATTTATTTGATCATGACAAAATACCTGTAAATTTAGCCTTTTCAGTTGTTTTATCCTTTTTCAAATATCCCTGGAAAATATTATGTTGCATATTCAAGGAATTATTAATAGCATGAGTTTGCTGAATGCACGTAAAAGCTCACGTGTAGAAGTGCTTGTGAAAAATAACATCCTTTCCTTGACAACAGCTGTGTTTTGTATTGCATGTATCGGTAGTGTGGGTCCTCCATTACCTGTTTCTGCCCCATTTCACAGAAGAGAGAAAAGCAAAGGCTGTGCTGCATGCAGGATCTGAAGCCCAGTTCCTGTAATATAAAAGTGCTAAATAAAAACTCTCTCTATAGTTCAGTACTATTAGTGGATACTGCTACTTCAATTCACAGTCATCTATAAATATGTAACCTATTCTTTTACCCAATGGTTTGTGATTTTTGGGAAAATCTCAACTCACCATTACTCACCAAAGCTTAAATTAAATGTATTATTTATTACAGATTAGTCACTTGAAATGAATGGGTTTAATCCAAACCTCAATCAAACACAAGCAGCAATATAAATCACATAGTTGGCTTCAATAAATAGCTAGAATATTATTGAACACTTACAGATAAATATTTATGCACTATTATAAGAGACATATTTAAATAGTTTGGTGATGTTCATACAATACATCTCTGAGTATGTGGTTCTTTGTACGTTTTTTTTTTTTTTTTTTTAACAGATAAAGGTGGCCCATGGCTGCATTAGGTTTAAGAATTGTACCTCTAACCCACAAACATTCAAGCATGCTTACATCTCAGATGTCATTTATGGGCCATGAATGATATGACACTGAAGCATGAAAATAAATCACTGCCCCAGCTGACTTTTTTTCGTCGTCTTCATATACATTGTTCACAATATATTAAACTTGACAAATGACCAAATATGTGCAAATTTCTTTAAAAAATAAAAACTTTTTATATACATTATGAACTTTTCTTCACAACTCTGAATACGGCCCATATTGTTGTTGTTTTTTTTCAACACAGACAGTAACTTTAACTTTTTAATGAAAAGACCCTGGAACTGTTGTATTATAATTCATTTTATAAACCAGCTTAAGAGAAAGTGGAAGCCTGGGTTTCCCTTTTGATTTCCTTTCAAGGTTTCATCCCTAAGCCGTCTTTAACTTTGCTGCCTTTGAATCGCTGAATAGTCAGCTAAACGTGGATTTCTATAAAGCGGCTTTAAGAAAATGTCTTTTGTTGATTTTGTTGTTAAAAGCTCTATAAAATATAATTGGATTCAACTTGACATAATGGGCAATGACACTTTCATGCTGTGTTGTTTAAATGTTAACTGCATATCTCACTTTTTAGCATGTTTAATTATGAACACTTGCTCCAGACCTCTTGCTATGGTACAGTGCATTGCACATTGCAAATTCAATTGTATTTAAGGCTTGGGTGCCACTTGATTCTGTTCACTTAGGCAAGAAATGATGTAGTGAAATGTTGTAAAAGTGAGGCAAGGTATCATGTAATCTGTTCTTGCTTTGGTATTTGGAAGGTACAGAAAACTGTGTGTGCATGTGTGTGTGTGCACGTACTGTAGCTAAACAATAGAAAATCCAATATGAGGCAATTAGTTGGCTGGGGCATTAGTCTGACCATGTTCACTGTGACCAGAGTTGGAATAAAGAATATTGCCTTTTCTGACCACTGCCATGGAACTCATCACACGATTCTAGATAATGATCACGGCTCTGAACAAGGTCAGCACACTGGGACCAGATACTCTGTTCACAGTGTTCCATTGAGATGATATTTTTTTAACCTGGAATGACCATTAAGTTCCACAGAATCAGTACAAGGCTATTTTTGGCACTGTAATTATGAATACTTATGAATGGTAAATGTGTCCTTTAATGAATCAATTATATTCTGGTTCATGAACAGCACACCTAGATGAGTGGATATGGGCAGTGGAAATATATTTGCATATATCTGCATATTTGGTTTTATGGATTTATATATATAGGGACACATTAAATATGTTCCAGTAAAGGTAGGAAAACTAAATTACAAAGTATAGAAGATGTGAATACAGTACACACATTGCCTGAGTCCTGGTTTTGATGCATGCAGGTCGATAGCCAATTAAGACTGGAATTTTATTGTAATAGCATTTCTTATGGCCTTAAGTAAAGAGTGGTTGTGACACTAACCAAAAGGCTGAGTCGCTTCTTGTTCTAGTATTATAAAAAAAAAGTAAGTATACTTTCCAGTACTCAAGGGCTGTTTTCAGTATGTTATCATCCTGTGATTTACCTGGATTTGCAGTACTGTTGCAACATATAATACAAGATGATTACCTTTAATATTTCTTTGCAGTGTTGAACGCCTAAGTCAAACACTTTGGTCAATGATGATCAGCCGAACAGTGATGGATACTTTCTGATTAGGCCAGAATTGATTTTATTTGTGTTCCTCTCAGATGGGAACTCCAAAGGCCATAGGGCCACAGCTGTGCTCTGTCTCCACACACATGCACACACATACGCACACTCTGCAGTCTAGCCCTCTCCCTCTGTCACTCTGCTGCACACAACAGACCCTTCAGTATCCATAGCAACGGTCCAATGCTGATGCTGTCTAAGTGATGATCGACTTCGGGTCCAGGGAGTCGAAGCGTGCTGTGAAGGGATATTGGAGAAATAAAGTATGATACACACACATCAGAGAGCTCAGAGACAGCTAGTTCCAGCTTTTGTGTTGAAAGGAAAGGTTATTTAAAATGCATAGCAAAAAATTTTTACTGGTGATTTCAACAAAGAAAAAGCTTATTGCTTATTGTATTGTGATAACTGGAGGAGGAAACAGCCAACTCTGTATGCGTATGAAAATAATAAAATGTGCAATTCAATCTCCATGAATTAATTGTATAAAATGTCGGCATTATGTCAGATATCCACTACATACTAAACCCACTACCTCCCTCCAGAGGCCACTGCACATAAATCTTAACTGGTCCACAAAGAAGCAGAGATGAATGTACTATTATTCAACTATGGGGATTTATTCTGAAGCTGACTTTCACTGTTTACTAATAAAATGTTCAAAATGATTTGGTCTCAGGATACCGGAATATATTTTGTGTGTTTTTAATAGTGTTAAAAATGAAAGAGAGAACATTAGAATTCATGAGAATAAAAGAAGTACTAGAATTGCTATAGTCATAATAGGACACAGTATAATCAGTATGAATACAGTATAATACTCTACTCAGAAACTAAATCAGGAATGGAATAGTAAGTGCTGTAAATAGTAGTAAATCAATGCATAGACCCTAGACAACTAAACACAAGCATAACAGAATGTGTCTATTAATACACAAGTCCAACCTTAGGTGGCTGGCTTCTTACTTGTTTTCTTCCTCACTAACTCATCCACCAAATCTGATTCAGGTGTGGCAGCATGTTACGTGTTCTCTGACTGATTTTAGTTCATTTTTTAATCCTACTCATTAAGGAAAATTAACATGCAGTTCAGAGATAAGAGCATACAGTTGTCTGGCATAAATTAGGGAAACTAACTCTCCATAACTACATTAAAGCAACAACAAAAAAAGCCCAAAAATGCAGCCAATGAAAAAGGGAGATATCATTTTTTCGTTTTCCAGCCTTTGAATGGGAAACAAGGTCACTGTAGTGCAAACACATTTCTGATGTATAGATATAATCTACTTCAAAATCCCACATTGCCTCTTCCAATCTTTACAATATATCTTCTATATATATTACATACTATACATGAACTATATGCATGCACAGATAAATGTGTATATATATATATATATATATATATATATATATATATATATATATATATATATATATATATATATATATATATTCAAACGAACCCAAATTGCCAACCTTGACATTAAGTGTCCTGCCTTCTTCCACATCAAATCAATATTTGTCAGCTGCCCCAATATGACCTGCAGGACTGAAGCACTCATACAGAATCTCACTGTTTTCATATGCTCTGCATGTAACAATAATACTGACTTGACTTGTGGTATAATACAAAAAGATTGTTGTCAGGGAAACTACTGCATGTCTACTTTTTCATATATTTCACGTTCATATATTTTTAACACTCTTGCTGATCTGGTATATAAAAAAAAAACCAAGATTTAATATCTTAAAGGGCTTAAACAAATACCTCTAAAAATGAATTAAAAATGAATAAAGGTATTATCAGTTCCATCGCTGTTCAAATTACTTGTACTGGATATTGGACGTATTTCATTCATGAACACTGAGGTATTGAAATCTTCTTAAATGAAACAGGAAATGTTTAAACCTTTAAACTCAAGCTTAAGCCCTGACAATTCGAACGAGACATTCATTAGTTTCAGTAAATGAACAGCTTTTAGTGACTGAGTCATCAGTTACTGAATATATGTTTTTAAACAAATAACTGGAGAATAAGTTGGGCTGTAAAAGGGCAAACAGTATTTGTGTCTGAGATAAAGATCTCTCATGTAATAGAGATTAGTAGAACACCGGGCTGTTCTTAGATCTAAAGGTGGTGTTTGTTTTTTTTATGACAGTACGTTCATATACGTTGCTGTATATATCTATAATATAGGTGGTATATGAATCCACCTCACACAAAACTTGTGAGGTCATTAATTAATAATAAACCAATTTATAATAATGTTTTAAGGTTTTCTTTTCGGAAGACATTTTTATATCACATTTATGGAAGGAGTCTCCAGTGTCAGTCCTTTGTAAGAGTGAGTAAGTTTGGAAGTGTGTGCATGTTTGTGTGTGTGTGTGTGTGTGTGTGTGTGTGTGTGTGTGCGTTTGCGTTTGCGTTTGCGTGTGTGTGTGTGTGTGTGTGTGTGTGTGTGTGTGTGTGTGTGTGTGTGTGTGATTCTCTTGAGGGAAAGCAATTCCATGTTTAATAAGATGATGCTTTAGGTTTGACATACAGCCTGACTCTTTACACTCTGACACTTCCATAATTCCATATTTTTCTTTTTTTAATCTACAAGAATTGGAAATAGAAACAAAGTCTACCCTACCGACTCCTGTTTGACTTTTTATCTCATCGAACTTGAACTTAAAGCTAGATTATCTTGAATATCTGCTGAAAAAAATTTCCCAAAGCACCATTTTCTAGCTTTACTAGCACTCTGTCAAATGTCTTCTGCAACTTCACTCTGCCTGTGTTCTTCATAAGTAATTTGTATTCCTTCAAGGTCAGCCCTTGGTGCCAGATGGAGCACTAACACACTTCCCTGCAGCTCCCCTCCCTCAATATATGGGACATGATCTCTGGCCAGACCTTCCCCCATCCACTTTCAACCAAATGTTTCATAAGCTGCCTTTTTCCTTGTGTTCAGTGGTGTTTTTAATTTGACCAGATTCCTATGGGGTTAGTATCAGATAGGAATTAATTTCTGTTGGCTTTTAAGTAACAGCCATTTACATTTACATCATTGTACAACCGATTTAAAAAAACAAAAATATGTTAAGTATTGCCTAGCACCCACTTTTAGTCTGTGTGCCTTTTTTATTGTTTTGAAAGAGCAATTATTATTATTATTATTATTATTATTATTATTATTATTTTTATTATTGTTGTTGTTGTTGTTGTTGTTATTGTGATTATTATTATTGTTGTTATTATTGTTGTTGTTGCTGTTGTTATTGTGATTATTATTATTATTATTATTATTATTATTATTATTATTATTATTATCATAATTATTATTATTATTACTATTCACTATAATACTAAGATCAGTCTGTTTGATGTACCAAAACACATCCATACAGAGTAATTTATTCTGAACAGGAGGTTTTTCTTTGGTGAGTGGTTAGATATGGAGCTTGTGGGTAAGATCAAGTTCTGAAACATGAAGCACAAGAGACAAAGAAAGACTTTGTTAATTAACATGCGGTGCAAAATGCATTGAAACAGTGAATGCACTGGAGTGATGTAACAGAAGTTGAGGAAATGTCAGATCCAGAATTCATACACCATGTTCACAAAGCTGCTATTTCTAAATCTGTGTGGTTCTCAGTGTTTTTAATTGTTACTTCTGGGCAGAGTTTTTTTTTAAGCCTTTCAGTTTAGGCCACAACAAATACAAATTATGACTCAAATATTTGAAGCACTATAGATACAGATGCAAATATTGTCATTGTGTTACACCTCTGATAATGTTAACTACAATACTGTACATCTACAAAGTTAAAATCACTTCTCGTGTTCATTTGTGTCTAGCTAGATTCATAAACACTCCATGTGGCATGTTAACGTTAAGGTTTTTGCTTTGTACAAGATAATATTTCGATTATTTTCTACACTGCTCCATTGACATCCAATCAGTGCTGTTGACATTTCACGTTCTTCAAAGACATAAAGATTTCAAAATAAGGTTAATCTTTCATCCATGGTAATAAACAATTAACAGCTTGACACTGCAAAACAAAAGCACTATTCATGATGGCAAATTGAATTTAGCAATAACTACTAATAATCATATAGGAGAGACAGAGAGAGAGAGAGAGACAGAGAGAGAGAGAGAGAGAGAGAGAGAGAGAGAGAGAGAGAGAGCTATTCAGCTCCATCAAATAGCCACAACACACTTGAAATAGTAATAAATGTTAGCAACCTTCATAGAATCCTTCACATGGCAATTTCACAGACAAGTGGCCTAGATCATGTTTACAATGTCCATTTCAATAATATACATCCAGCGTACCATCTTTTATGTTTACTGAATTAGTCTACAGTATGTCTTAATATTGCATGAACTGTATGTCATGATGTTTGGTTGAGATATTAAAACTGTCAGGCTGAGTCTTTTTAGCACAAGGTCTCATTGTGTACAGGCAGGAAGCTAATACACATATTGTACACAGAGGAACACACACTCAAAGAAATAGAAATGAGCAGTGCCATTCATGCCTTCTCATTTTTTATAGAGCTTTTTAGTGTATAATATTTCAGGTAATGCTACCCATCGTGTAGTTTAATCAGCTGATTACATTTTAAATGACACATGCTAGAATAATACATAGAAAAAAAACAGGATCCAGGATTTCATCAAAACGTAGTCTCCTTTTCAAACGCAGAAGAAGTCCATCTTCTACATAAACACATAAAATGAGAAGGGTCATTACGGCATGACCTAATTTTCTTATTGCTATAATAGAGAAACAGCATACTCACTGTTGTGGCCATTTCAATGGTTTTCTTCATGAAAATCTGAGTCTCGTTAACATGGTTACTAGGGAAATAGCCAATGATACCCATCTGGTCCACATAGCGCTTACCATAAACCTGCAAAAACAGAAGTGTTATGATTTCCAAACAATGTTCTTTAAGCAATGTTGAAATGTGAATTATTCACAGGTGAAAAGCAAATACAGCAGGTGCACAGCAACATATCTCCTACTCAAATGTAAAGAGATACCTGGAGATTCAGCTCCTTCAAGAGCATTCTGTATACTATCATCACCCTGTTTATTAAGAACACCTGTGCACATGTATAGTCAAGCAATTACCCAATCAGTCAATCATGTGCCAAGAAGGAAATGCACTTTCTGCCATGGCCATTTGTCTCACTAAATATTGTATTGGTCATCAAATCCTACTTTTTGATATGAAGCTTCTAGAATTTCCTCTTCTAAAAAACACATATTGGCACTGCATTACTTCCTATAAATGTTTATTTAGGTGTTCTCTTTCAGCATGCTGTTCCCTGTTCATGAAAGATAACACCCTAATGCAATCATATCTTCACACACTGCTTTATTCAAGACTCCAGAGTACCAACACATGCTCCTACCCTCATTTTAATGCATTCTCTGTGTTTCACCGCAGTGTTGTGGTCATATCAGTTTTTATTTATTGCTTTTGCTTTTATTTTTATTGCTATCTTGCAATTGTTTTTTATTAAAGCTATCTGGCCAACTGTTAGACTTGTGGTAAAATTGTATTTCTGTCAGATCTGAAACAGCTTTATATCAAGGTTTTCCAGCTCAATTGTAAGTCGTTTTGAATTAATGTATTTGCAAAATGTAGAAAAAAGGAAAAGAAAAAAAACATCTTTAGGGAAGAAAATCCAAGTACAGACATATAAAAACAGATCATATAGTGGAGCCTGATACCTGGAGGGAAATGATTCAGAAACAACAACTGGGATGTTAGGATTACAGAGCTACTCACACTTCCAGACCAGAAGACTCCAGCACCATCTACTGGCTTTAGTTTTGAATAAACATATATATTCTGGCCTTTCTTCAGGTTGATGAATCTACAGTCAGAAGCAATGAAGTCCTCAAGAGCTTGAGCTGCTGAGATTACATCTAGACAGGAATATACATAGCATACAAACTATATTTCATCCCATACAGATGGTTTTCACAAAGACTAATCATTAAATGAGGCACTTTTTTTATGTCATTACATAAGACGTTACACTTACATGAGCAGTACTTGTCTGCACATATTTTTCGGTCAGCCAGTTTCTCCATAAATACAGCATTTGCCAGGTGAAACAAAGGCAGGCCAAAGGAAAGAACAAGCAAAAGGAGACAGTGCGATTTCTCCATTTTCAGGTCAGGTCCAGTTAGAAATTACTTCTGACTGCAGTTCATCCCTTCACTGAAAGAGCACTGAGCAAACTTCCCCGGATCAGCCAACAAGCTGGGAGATTTTTGGAAGAGGGGTGGCAGTGCTCTGTTTACTGAGCTAATATTTTTCTCATCTCTGTGAAATACTCTCTTGTTCATACTGAATTTTACGAATTAATAAAAAATTTCATTTACGCTGCTAACTTGAACTATGAAAACTGTGAGATAAATATTGTGATGTGTTTGTTTAGTAATATAAGTGTATGTCTTTCACATTTTTATATATAGAGACATATAGAGACGTTTTTCCAAGGTAATTGAGATAAGTGAATATCATGTTCTATTTATTTAACTGTTGTTAATCTGTGTTGTTAAGGCACAAACAATTGCTGATATTGAAACTTTGGAAAAATGGAAAAAAAATTTATTCTTTAATTAGATTTTTTTTCTGTACTTCTTATCAATGCAAACTGTACACAACATATTTCTTAGTTGTAGTTATAATAATTTCAGGTTGTGTTTAAGAAAAATATTCTTGACCACTCCAGTGACTTTGTTTAGCTATTTTTTAACCCATAAGTGCTTCCAAAAATCTAATGTAATGTACTTGACACATTACAATGTCACATGACTTAAACTATTTATAGTACTATAATTAAATTAAATTACCACAAAAAATGACCAGATTTTACACTTTAAGGACACAGACCAATTAACTTTTAACTTAGTAAATTTTCAATTTAAGAATGAAAAAAAGCTAAAAATGCTTGACATTTTAAATTTAAGTTGACTTGACTATGTTCATTCCCCTTAACTTGAATAGTGTAAAAAGAAAAAATATTTGCAGTGTTTCATTACAATCACTCTTTTGGCATTTAGCAGATGCTTTTATCCAGTGTGACAGAAGTGCATTATCTATGTGGAAAACATATCCTAATGATAGTGCAGACTTGCCTGAGTGTAAAGACATATAAGCTATGACAATCCCAGAAACAGGAGTTAGTGTTAATACATTATATAAAAGAAAGAAAGAAAGAAAGAAAGAAAGAAAGAAAGAAAGAAAGAAAGAAAGAAAGAAAGAAAGAAAGAAAATGAATATTTTATAATTCATCCTTTGACTTGGGGAAGCTAATAAATAAACATAAAACTTTATAAATGAATACAACTCTGTAAAAGATGGCATTATTATGTACACTCAGTAGTCTGGCATGTATGGCATGTACACTGTAGTTACTCTATTCTTGTTGGTGCTGTTACGCAGGCACTTAGGTGTTGTCGTATTGTGTACAGATTAAGGCTAAGGTTGAAAATGAATGGTTGAACTTGGTAATCATAACTATTATATTCCCAGTAAATAATAGGTTAGTTTTACACTAAATAGACTAGAAAAGAATCAGCTATATTCAACTATAAGAATATAGACATGAACTCTTTAGCCCTCACTGAGAAAGCAGAAGGCGATAGTGGCAAAGAGAACCTAGGGAGAGACTAAGACTCAGAAGGGGAGCTCATTCGCTTCAGAAATGAGAGGCATACTATGAGGGTTTTTTTTTATTGTCTGTTCTAATGTATATATATATATCAGAATCAGAATCAGAATATAGTGTGTGAATAGTGTGTGAATAGTATGTGACTAGTGTGTGACTAGTGCGTAAATAGTGTGTAATTGTGTGTAAGCGTGTGATTAGTGTGTAAGTGTGTGAATAGTGTGTGAATAGTGTGTAAGTGTGTGAATAGTATGTGACTAGTGTGTGACTAGTGTGTAATTGTGTGTGTGTGAATAGTGTGTGAATAGTGTGTAGGTGTGTGAATAGTGTGTGAATAGTGTGTAAGTGTGTGAATAGTGTGTAGGTGTGTGAATAGTGTGTAAGTGTGTAAATAGTGTGTGTGAATAGTCTGCAAGTGTGTAAATAGTGTGTAAGTGTGTGAATAGTATGTAGGTGTGTGAATAGTGTGTGTGTGAATAGTCTGTAAGTGTGTAAATAGTGTGTAAGTGTGTAAATAATGTATAAGTGTGTAAATAGTGTGTGTGTGTGAATAGTCTGTAAGTGTGTAAATAGTGTGTAAGTGTGTGAATAGTGTGTAGGTGTGTAAATAGTGTGTGTGTGAATAGTGTGTAAGTGTGTAAATAGTGTGTAAGTGTGTAAATAGTGTGTGTGAATAGTCTGTAAGTGTGTAAATAGTGTGTAAGTGTGTGAATAGTGTGTAAGTGTTGAACTACTATCCCATCTCAAGGGTATTCCAGCTTCATGACCAGTGTTCCCAGGAAGGGCTCTGGAACAACACTGATCTGGATAAAGCAGTTAAATAAAAAAACAAATAAAGCAACAAACAAATAGTAATTTCTAATGTTATATATAATACAGTACGTTTTACATATATAACGTTACATTTGTACATTTTGTTGCTCTTTTCCCACCACCAGAACAGGGTGAAACACTGTTAAAAGTATGAGTCAAACTATCAGTACTTAAAAACGACTCCGTGTTAATGTCCCTGTAATGAATATTGCAGCGCAGTTGCAACATCTTCACGTATTCAAAATACCCCTTTGACCTTCTCGCTATCCAATCACACGCGCCGCCTCATGAATAGTGATTAGATGACGTAGCTGCTTCCGCAAACTTAGACGAGTTGTTTACGTTTTTGTTTTTTTTTTGACACCCCTCCCCTCAGCTGGGGGATGTGCCTGCTTGCATGGCGCTCTTTATTATGTCTCTCTTCTTCCTTTTCTTTTACACATAAAGCTACAAGGATGATTCCGTTTAACAGTTTTTGTCAAGTTTTTCGTTAGCTAAGCTAGCATAGCTGAATAATTAGCTGTTTACAGGGTCCCAGCAGAAATGGATCCGCGAGTGTCGGAGCTTTTCGGGACAGGTTCCGCTTTCAGACCCGGCGCTGCTGCCGCCGCTGCTGCCGGAACCGCTTCAGCTTCAAATGCTGCGGCAGCGGCGCCGAAAAAGGCGCCTTCAAAAAATGTCAAAAAGACAAAAAGCCGTTGTGCCCGACATCCCAAATCGAACAAAAACCCACCGTATCTACCTCCGGAGGTGAGCCGAGCTTTCTCTGTTTCTTGTGATATTAATATCAATATTATTAACATAATAACACACATTAGCCTAATTATGCGGTACTAGCGCTAGCTAGCTAGCTAACTATCCACCTCCACTCGGGCAAACCGACTGTAAACAACGACATGTTCGTTAATTAAGTTACTTAACAACTAATAATTCAAATATTTAAATATTTGGTTTAAACGTATAACTTGTGGTTTAGTCTAAATGCTCGATGCTAAACTAGCTGTGGTCGCTGTGTTTGTGTTGTTGTTTTTAGTCTCACTCCCATGGACACGTCGACAACGTTCCCTTGCTCTTAGGTTTCATTTTATGAGAAAGCAAACCACTAAACCTGATATTATACTGTAGAGTTTTTCTACTTTGGTAAGTTGTATAGTAGTTACGTGATTCTGAGTCTGTTCAGGGAGGTTTAGTGTGATTGTATATGTTACAGCTGTGTTAGTAAATAACCCTGGAGTCAGACTGGACAAGACAGATCACTGTGACACACTGAGGCTCAGGAGGAGAAAGAAAGAAAACAAACAGAGAAGTAAAATATGTCTACACGTTTCATGCAAATGTTCAGGTTTGGAAAGATCCAACTTGCTTTAATAACTTTCCTTTATTATATAAGTTATTGGTGAATACACAGATCACCCCAAGGTAAAACGATATGACTGACCCCTGTCTGAGCAGTGCTATTTAAAAACACTTAACACTGTGAAATCCATCCATACATTCATCTTCATCTTGGTCAGGGTCACTGTAGATCCAGACATGATCCAGGGAACGCTGGGTGCGAGATAGGAATACACCCTGGACAATATGCGTACACACGTTCACACCTAGGGGCAATTTAGAGTAGCCAGTCCATCTACTGGCATGTTTTGTGACATTGAGACAAAACTATTGAGTCCTGAGGAAACGCAGATTTGCAGATTTGAGCTCAGGATTGAACTTTGGAGCCGTGATGCACCAACACAAAACACTGCTAGTTACATTTATTCATACTTATACATTTAGTTCAGATTACTGATTAATGAGGTTTTATTATTATTATTATTATTATTCAATGATTTTTTTTTTACTAACGAATATAAAAGGATCATTGATTGTATTAACGTTCACATTTCTACTTTGACACAATGTTTAACCCAGATTAAGCACGGCTCATACAATATCGAATTGATTAGGCAGTTATTATTGTTAATATACTTTAGTTTATTCTCATTTCTGTTTCTCAGAGCACAGGGCAATGTGTCCATTTAGGTGTTTCTGTTTAGATGTAAAATTCTTTGCGTCCTGGTCTGTAGACTTTTCAGAGTGTTGTTCATAGGCAGGTCTATGCTTTGTGACGTAGAAAACTGAACCACACTGGTTATTGTTTTAGTTCTATTCTTTAAAGTCTCTGGCTTTTGCTTTTGTTTCAGGTTGAAGAGGGAAATATAGAGTACAAGGTAAGCTTTTGTGATTTACTTCATGTTTCCTAATTTACATTTACAGCATTCGACAGACGCTCTTATCCAGAGTGACGTAGACAAGTTCTTTAAAGTCTATGTCAATGAATACATTAACTCTGGTTCACTAGGTTACAGACTTCAACCTAAAACTATGTTCAGGGTTTTTTTAATTTACACATAAAACAAACAGGGAAAATATGTCCTAGTTTAATTCCTCTTTAACAGAATACGATTATTTAAAAAAATACTTATTTCGTTCTTCAAACTGTGCAAGGTGTCACTGTTGTTGTTGTTGTTGTTTTTTTAGTTAACAGTTTCTGTCTAGCACTGAGTTTTTAATCCAGATTTAACTTATTATATAACCTCATACCATATAGAGTGGTTGGTGCTGTATCCAGCCCAGACCTGCCACATTCTGCCTTTGCTATCACTTAGTCATTAACATAAATAAACTCTCTCACTGGTCTTAGAGAATGATATAAGGAATGATGCATGTTTGAAATGGTCCTAATCTCTACTTTCATTGTGTCATGACTCAGCTGAAGCTGGTGAACCCCACACAGTATCGCTTTGAGCACCTGGCCACACAGATGAAATGGAGGCTGCAGGAAGGCAGAGGAGAGGCTGTGTATCAAATCGGGGTGGAAGACAATGGCTTGCTGGTTGGATTATCCGAGACAGATATGAGAGCTTCGCTCCGGACCCTCCACATGATGGCTGAGAAGTATGGCCTTATTTATCTTCACTCATAAGTCTTGTACACAGTTGAAATAGTATAATATTGAAATTTTATGTGTGTGCTTTTGATTTATTTATCTTTATTTTTTGAACCCCACATAAACCTGATAATGATAGATAATAATGGTCAGCATAGAGTGTTAGAAAGTACAAATAATAGGTTTGTGTCCACACAGTGCTGCTAAACACTACTACTACCACTTATTGGATCACTACATTTACATGATTGTCCACATCTTTGTGGTGATTTCTCAGGGTGGGTGCTGACATTACAGTTCTCAGAGAGAGAGAGGTGGATTATGACTCAGAGGAGCCTCGTAAAATTGCAGAAGTCCTCGTCAGGAAAGTGCCAGATGACCAGCAGGTCAGCGCTCATGTTGTTTACAATTTATAGCATATCAGAGGCCTATATACATGTTGCTTGGTGCCTGTGATGCTTTGTGCTATGTTAACATGTTGAAGAGCAGGTAGTATGATGTATGCATATGATATGCTATAAACCACAATAATTTTTTATTGGTAATAATGCAGTGAGTTTGCTCTCTGACACATTAATGTGGTTGTATTTACAGTTCCTGGACTTACGGGTAGCTGTGCTGGGTAACGTGGACACGGGGAAGTCCACTCTCCTTGGTGTTCTCACACAAGGCGAGCTGGATAATGGCAGGGGCAGAGCACGACTAAACCTCTTTAGGCATCTCCATGAGATTCAGACAGGGAGGACCTCCAGTATCAGCTTTGAGATACTAGGCTTTAACAGCAAAGGAGAGGTAAGTTTATATGCCATATCACTCAAGCTCAAGTACTGTAATATAATTGTATGTTGAAACTATGTCCTTCCTGCTTTCGCCAGGCCATTTGTTTTTTATCATATCCAGGGATGTTTTGTTCTAGGTGAAACTAAGCAATTTTAATGTAATTTATACCCCTTTTCCACCAAAAAGAACCGGGTGCTGGTTCAGAGCTAGCACTGGTGCTGGTTCAAAGTTGGTTCGACTGGCGAACCTTCTAAGAACCAGTTTGCCTTTCCACCGGCTAGACAGCCGTCACAGAGCCGAGTGTGACGTCACTGTATACGCGTCACATTACACAGCAACGTTAGCGCAGCAGTGGCAAACACATCAACAATGGCCGGTGTTGCTTTACTGTTAATGCTCATGGCTTTGTGAACCTACATTGGCATGCAAACATGGTGAATCCAACGTGTATGTGCAGCTCCATGTAATTTGTATAAACGGAGGTTGTAATCGAGAAAGTACATAACGTTATTTTATCATTAACACAGATAAAAAGTTAGCATTAGCATGTAGCTACTTACTATCATGTTTGCTGATAATGTATCATATCGCGGTAAAGTAAAAGTGCATTAAACATTGGGATACTTAAGGTATATTATCAAATGTGCTAACAGTAGCCCCGCCCCCAGCCCCTGACACAAGCGGTTCTTAAGTCTAGACCAGCAACCTTTTGGTGCTACTTAAGAACCACTTTTCCTGGTTCAGAGCCGGTGCTTTCGCTGTCGAAAAATAGCGTCGGTGGAAAAGGGGCATTAATGAATGTCCATTCCGCAGGTGGTGAATTACAGCGAGTCAAGAACGACAGAGGAAATCTGCGAGAGCGCTTCAAAAATGATAACCTTCATAGACTTGGCTGGTCATCATAAATATCAAAAGACTACCATCTTTGGCCTCACCAGCTACTGCCCTGACTTTGGCATGCTTGTGGTCAGTGCAAACACTGGCATTGGTAAGTCTATCTAGCTTCTTGCTTTGGTTTAAAAGATAGTAGTCTAGACTGTAAGATCTTTAGCCTTTGACAGATAAATCAAGTTAAGTGACTCGGTCAGCAGGGCACATACTGATAAACATTAGATAAGAGGGCAAAGTAACACAAAGCAGCCTTGCAATATTTAAGTGCACTGCAGCCTTATCACTTTCAACCAGATGCAACTTCTCAAATAACCCATATAGCTTATGTAATTTTTATGTAATGAGGAATATTATTGCCTTCCCCCCTGTACAGTAAGTGCTTCCCAATATATCCCAGGCTGCCTTGTTGAGTGTAGGAGGTGGGGTAGAGGTGGGAAGATGGAGCAGGCTGGAGTGAAGGAATGGTTAACATTCAGTAATTTGAACCCTGCTAGCCTGGTGCTGACTCTTCAGACAAAACAAGGAATAATGAATGGAAAACATTTAAACTGGATTTCAGCACAGTCAGTTAACTCAACACAAACATTTTATTTTTTACAATTTCAGTCAAATGTACTGTGAAAAACCTTTGCCTGTGGTTTATCAATATGACAACTTTAGGAAAGTGAGTCAGACATAGGCTCTATAACCAATAATCTTTCAGCGTATACTCAACAGTATCCTGGAAGGTCACATTGTGCATAATAAAACAGAAAACTGATCTTTGTCGTGTCTGAGACTTGGCCCTGTCTGCGGTCAGAGGAAGGACGTCCCCTCTCACAAAGGCCTGGAAATCACTCAGGTGACCGGTCTCCTGTCCGTCCTTAATGTTGGCTATCTGATCTTTGATGGATCTGGGCATACATAGACACACACCTCTTTCAGCCTGACAGTTAGAGGTGACCAACTGTGTTTGTTTTCATGCTGTCAGAGTTGGGATCCAGCCAGTGAGGTGGGTGTCAGTGGGTTAATCATGAACATAGTGTTCCGGATATCTCTATTCGGATTACTGCTGCGTTTGAGGGAAGTGGGAGGCCGGCATTTGGAATTGCACCAATTTTAAGCTACACAGATGCCTTCACCGATGCTCTTTTATTTTTTTAGCCACTGAACCATTATGTTTATTTACCTCCTCAAAACATCAAACCATACAGGCCATTATAGATTTATCAACCTAATTTGTGTATGTTGATTGATCTGACACAGATACTTTTATATACAGCTCTGTTGATGCAGCGTGCAGACAAGTTGGTTTGACCTCACCTTAACGGGCTTATGATGGCTTATGAAAAATACAGATTTTGGTGTGTTTCTAGATAGATAAGTCTATTTTTATTTGAGATTTTTTTTATTTTAGAGCATTTTGTAGATTAGGGTTAGGGTCAAGGTTCTGGTGTTCCCAGAAACGTGTTTGTCTAGACGTAGGGAAAAAATATGTTTTGTTTTTCATATGCATGTTTTGCATGACAAAGTTGAGGCAAGACCTCAGTAAAGCGAGAGTGACAGCAATAGGAGCAATAACTTCTCAAAAGTCTTTAAAGGATGCATCGGTTTAATCTGTTGTTGTTGGGAGTTTTTTACATGCTTGCTTTTTTAGGAAAAATATGGCTTTATTCATTTGTATGTTGCAATATAGTTTTTGTTAAGTGGACAGGTGTATTCTGTTCTGTTGTTAAGTGTCGACCCTAACATGACCTCTCTAGATCCTCTCTGCTGTCAGAGCTGCAGTTTAAACACACAATTATATGAATAGCTCACAATACCTGTCTACTGAAAAGCAGTCATATAGAATACAGCTGTTCCTGGTTCAGTGCATCATTGTTCTTTATGTATTGTATGATATGCTTAGGGTGAGATCTCCAGTGTTTATGTAATTGTATACAAGCACATGCAGAAGAAAATGTATAAAAAGTACACATCTTTTTGTTTTTGCTATGATTTTCCCTTAGTGAAATAAGTTCACTTGAAATATTATGTTAATAATGAAAGCATAAATATGTATTGGATTTGTTTGTTTTCCCCTGATAAGTGCTAGAGTAGAAATACTGTGTATAGATTTTTAAATGTGAAGTCCAGAACAAGTGATCACCTGCACAAATGGGATTTGTTTTTTAGTGGGCACCACACGGGAGCACCTTGGCCTGGCCATGGCTCTGACAGTGCCAGTCTTCATCGTGGTTAGCAAAGTGGATCTATGCACAAAAGCCACAGTGGAGAGAACTGTACGGCAGCTGGAGCGCTTCCTCAAGCAGCCTGGCTGCAACAAAATTCCACTGGTGGTGAACAGCAAAGACGATGCCGTCACTGCAGCCCAGCAGTTTGTACAGTGCCCCAGGTACAAAGTGCTTTTAAATATACCCACAGTAATAAGCATTCAGGTCATATACAACAGATCTGGTCTCATTGTACAAGGAAACAAACTTTGCAGTGCTGAGGAGGTTCTTAAACATTACTTTGTTCCTGTTCTTTACGCTGTGCCTCGTTAATTCATATTGGCTTTACATTGTTGATCTGTTTAGCATCACACCAATCTTCACGTTGTCCAGCGTATCAGGGGAGAATCTGGAGCTGCTCAAGGTGTTCTTTAACATCCTGCCTCCCCTCAGCAACAGCAAAGAGCAGGAGAAGCTCATGCAGCAACTCACTGAGTTCCAGGTTCACATAATCAACAGTATTTAGTAGCCTAGAATCTACAAAGCCAACACAACACATGCCATGATCCTTCTTTATAGAGGAAAACTTTACTCAAGGACTCAAGATTTAGACCTTGTTTTTATTTGCCCTGCAGGTTGATGAGATTTATACAGTACCTGATGTTGGGACTGTAGTGGGTGGAACTCTTTACAGGTAATAACATGTACAACATTTTGTCATTGTAGAAGTTGAAGAGTTTTTTTTTTTTTATTAATCGTGTCCTAATCCATCTTGCTTTATTGCAGTGGTATCTGTCGAGAGGGGGAGCAGTTAGTGGTAGGGCCGATGGATAACGGCCAGTTCTGCGATCTCACCGTGTGCAGCATCCAGAGAAACCGATCAGCATGCAGGGTGCTTCGAGCAGGACAGGCAGCTACTCTGGCACTGGGCGAGTTTGATCGCTCATTGTTACGAAAGGTTTGGATGTGTGACTGTGTGTGAGGTCTGATTAGTGCAGAAAGCTTGCTTTTCTGCGATCTTATGTACATGTTTGTTTTTTTTCTTTAGGGAATGGTGATGGTGAGTCCAGAGATGCATCCCACTATCTGTTGGATGTTTGAAGCTGAGATTGTTCTGCTCTTCCATGCTAAGACCTTTCACAAGGGCTTCCAGGTGACTGTACATGTGGGCAACGTGAGACAGACCACCACAGTGGAGGCTCTGCAAGGGAAGGTGAGACTGTAATTGTGATTCACTTCATCATACCTGTGTGTGTGTGTCTTTCTTCTCACATTGCTCAGCCGTATCTGTACAGCTGTTGCTCATACACATTATAGTTCTTAGGTAGTATAAAATTAATTATTAATATATCCTGCCAGTGTAATACTGCACTGACAGTCACCATTAGTAATGTTATTACCTTCTGTTTGGTGGCCCAGAGCTCACTCGCATGTTTCTTTTTGTCTAGTTCACACATTAAAATATAAAAATTCCTTGCATTATTTACATTTTTCTTAGCTTAGGATTCATTTAATTAATTTACAAGATTACATAGAATGCATTTGCTTTAAGAGGCTTTAAGAGAGCAAACAAAGACTATGTAAATATTATGAAACTTTTATACAGGATACAGACCTGTTATTGCCTGAGGTTTATTGTACAGCTGCAATGTTTAGGCTCTGTGGAAAAACAGTGTGTCCCTTGACATTACTCAGGAACACGCAGTGGAAGTTTCATAGCATAACATTTACAGTCGTCCAAGAGTCTGGAAGTACGTTTCTATACTCGGTAATGAAGGTGAATGACTTCCTCCAATCTACTGAATTGCGCACACGCATAAGAGAAGCAATGGACTTTACAACTCATAGAGTGGGCTGGTATTTCAGTACTGATCACAAGCTAATGAGCTTTTAGGCAACTAGGGATTTTTTCTTTTCTTCTTTAGACAGACCTAAACCCATAACCAATTCTCATTTGTCAGACATCAGTAACACAAAGAAATGATCTATCGTTCATTCTTTATGTCAGGAGGAGCTGCGCACAGGTGAGAAAGCAGTGGCAAGATTCAGGTTCATCAAGCATCCAGAGTACCTCAAAGTGGGAGCCAAGCTGCTGTTTAGACACGGAGTTACCAAAGGCATCGGACAAGTCACCAAGCTCCAACCATTGTCCCAGTACCAACACCAAACATAGAGTCTCATTCTTGTCCTCTCTGCCTCTACTGGGTCAGAGGATACAAGCACATACTATAAAAATACACCAGTCCTTCAGTCATCCTCAGAGTCTCATTTTGTATTCCCCCACAACCCTAGAATCATTTGCATTTTCTTTTCTTCTACCAAAGGCTTTCGACACTGACCTCAAGCTTTTTTTTTTTTTTTTTTTTAAATTATATAGATTCACTTTCTCTTTAGATATTGGTCTGGTTTATAGATTTCCTTTAATATTTTTTTAACTGTAGCAATAAGAATATAAGGAAGTGAGCTGGTTCTGTTTTAAACATAAATGCAAAGGACACCATATCAAGGGTAGATTTGAAGTCAAGTAGCTGTTTTTGTCAGTAATGATGGACACCTAGCAATTTAAGGATTTTTAAAGCAAATGTCAAACCAACTGGATGGCTGATTGGGTAAATGATAGCTGAGCCTTAATGCCGCCAGCGTTATTTACCCCATCAGCATTGTTTGTTTGTTTGACTTTTTTCCTCTTTACAGCCTTTTAATGAGCTCTTTGCACAAACTGTTCACACTCATTTAACCACAAAATACAAGCAGAGTAAAAGCATGAGCATGCTTCATCACAACTTCAGAGTTTAGTCCCAGCCTTTATGTCTCTCTCTCTCACACACACACACACACAAGAATATGTGTTGGAACTAAACTCTGCAGCTTGGTAGATCTCCAGGAAAGGTATTGGAAACCTTTATATTAATAATTAAAGGCAACAGACTTTAGGATCATTTTGAAGGAGAGTTACTTTTCATGGGTGTCAAAGTGTAATCATCTGTAGCCAATGTCTTCACAAGAAATTCAATTTAATGGCAGCTGCAATGGTGATTGACTTTTATCTTGTCAACCAACTTTTAAAATGAACCTTTCACAGCATAAACCAACTTAAACCTGCTAACAGTCTGTTGTCTTCTGTAAAAGGATGACACACATGAAACGAGGCACTTTAACGTAGTGGCAGGCTCAGGCTTCACAGGGTTGGACGTTTCAGCTCAGTAAGACACACTGAAGGTGTCTCCCACTGCCTTATCACCATGTGGTTCTCTGTGCTTCACTGTTGCTGAATACCACTTTGTATGAGAATATCAGTGTTTTTCCTGTTTGTTGTAATGTCGTTTATGTTGATATTCTTGCCTACACTCAAGTGCTTTAGTTGCTCAGGAAGTGTTGCTTGTTCCTCCTTCACATTGACCCTAGATCAACTTGAGTGGCTCCTGAAGGATGAAACCCGTCTCTCAGTAGCCCGTATCTCTGCTGCTCTTTTACTGAATATGCACTGCAGTGCAAAATGCAGAAGTTTTCATAATCCGGTATGTCACCGATTGTTGTTAACCGTCTTCTATTTTTCTCTAGGTTACTAATATCACAATGTTAAATCGAGGTGCTCTTTCATTGTGCCTTGAGCCTGACAAGCTCCTTTGCGAAGTTTGCTGTCGAACCCCACACAGTTTTTGTAGCTCTTTAAACTTGGTGCTAACCCTTTACTCTTTACACAAAGAGGGTTGATACATTAGTTTCTAAACCCTGACGATGTGTCTGTCTACAACAACCAGTTTATGCATGTCAAGTTCTCGTATGTACCACATTAAGGCACATGTTAACACCTTTATATGTTTTTCAATGTGTTTCTTGTGCAATTTTAGAATTAGGAAAAACAAATGTATTTAAAACCAAAATGGAAAACAAAGTTTCAGTTATTTTGTTACTTCTAGTTTTATCAAGTCTTCTACTTTTGAAACCCTCTATTAGTGTCTTTTTTTCTGGGCTTCCTATGAAGAGAGACACTGGGAAAAAAAAGTTTTTATTTTTACCTCCCATCTAATTTCTTAAAGAATTTTAGAAGTTTAGCTTTTTTTTTTGGTGAATTGATGGAAAAAATAAGTTTGTATATTTATGATGTGTATGTATATAATATATATATATATAACAAAATAAAATGTTCATGACTGATTCCTTTAGAGCTGTGTTCTTCAATTGGTGTATAGTTAAAAACAAGTCTTTTGATCTCCAGTACACTGAACACCATCACACAAGCGCACAACTGTCCAAGATGGCGCCGCAGACAGCTTCCTCGGCACGACTCTCTCTAGTACTTTTTCTTTTTGTTTACTTTGTGTGTTTGCTTACCCTACCGTGATAACTTCTGTCTATATTGTATCTCATCGTCTGCATTGTTTTTTGTATAGTATTGTGTTATTTATGTCTGTACCTTTGAGAGTCACAAACTGCTGGAACCAAATTCCTTGTGTGTGTCAACACACTTGGCCAATAAATCTGATTCTGATGATGTCATTTTATCTTGACGCATTACAATTTCCTTCAGCTGGAGCTAAGGAGTCTAAACATGTTGAAGTATGACATTTCTCCTGACATGGTTTGCCCAGGTTGGAGTCAAACGTCCTGCACAGAGCCCTTAGCTCTAACCGGCTGAACACCTTTTGGATACACTAGAATCCTGACTGCACCCCAAACCTTTATACAACATCAGCGACTGACTTCACTTGTGCTCTTCAGGCTGAAATGGCAAATGTTATAGCAGCAAAGTGGTGACTAAGTCTGGAACAGGAGGTGGTGGTTGTCCACAAACCTTTGGCTGTACAGTGTATAAAACGTGTGCATGATGAAATGGGCTGTCAGCCTTGCTCACAGAGACCGAAAGCTGATGTAAGAGGCTGCAATCACATTCTAGCACCATGAAAGCCAACAGTGACAACATACAATTACTGTAGTGACATGCAAATGCCTAACAAATCTCACTACTTAAGCAACTCAGGAAAAAGTTTAGTGCAGAACAATTAGAAATACCATTTTGAAAATCTGTTGGTGTATACTGAACATCTGGTATTAACACCTTATTAAAGTAGTTGCGATGTTGGACTTTGATGTAAACCCATTCAATTCCAATTACAAGGCCCTTCCTTGAGAATCACATAAAAGACCAATTAAATATTGATTAGTCTGGATAGTAAATACAGAGGAAACGTTTGTTTACACACTTTAGAATAGTCACAAGTCTATTTGTTCACTGACCAAAATATGCACAAACTGGTACATTTTTAACTCTGACAACCCTGATCAGGCAGTTCCAACCCTTCCTGGAAAGCTTTTCAAAAGAAAAACAAATAGTACATCTACGGTTTGTATCTGATCATTCTAAATCATGTGTTCGTACTGGTTTAAATCACTAATCCATGATAAGTGCAATTATTTTTAAATAGTTTGATAATACAAGTTCCAGCATCTTGTGACACCAGCGTTCTAGGTGGTTATACTATGCTGCTCTCTTGTGGCTGTTACTGAGCATCACATTACTCATCAATAACATGACAATAAAAAGCAATACGTTAAAACAGTATTTTATTAAAATCATCATTTGGAAGTGAATTAAATTTAACCAAGTAACTCAAGTTTTCTTAAGCTTAGAAGCTAAACAGTTTTCTACCTGAGAAATTATTCTTTTTGTATGTTTAACATGTTTATATTTGTAAACCAGACAAAATTTCTACAAAGGCATGATTTAGGAATTGATAGAGAAAAGTCTGATTAAGTAGGGGATCCAGGTTTTTACAAAAATAAATAAATAAATTAGGCTTTCTTGAAGAAAGAATCCAAAGTGGTTGATTTGTCCATGGGCCTTGCTCTCTTTGCCTGAGGTCCAGCCTGATTTTTGGGTCTGCTCTTTCCACGTGATAACACCGTTTCAGCCATCACTGGCGCAGACAAGAATGACGATGATGATGTGGAGGAGGAAGAGAGGGAATTCTGCAGATCGAGTGCATAGTGGTAGTCTGTGTGTTCTGGCATCTCCCACATTAGTACTTCCTGTCCACAGCGTTCGCACGTGTGAAAGTCCTCTTTGCCATCTTTAAAGTGGACACCTTGAGTGAGGACCTCAGCACAATTTGGCTCACCGACACCAGATGAAGCGCATGAAGTCTGAGATTTGTCCTCTGTGCTTTCTTTCATGTTGTTTTCTTTAGGGAACCTGTCAGAGGTTTTCTCCAATGACTTTCTTTGAAAAAAGGAGGACACATTTGAAATCTCTGGCACTTTCAGAGGTACCGTACTGGCTGTACAGTTCTCAGGACAACCTTCTATACAACTTTTGTTTGCTTCCTTCTTTTTCTTTTCAGCAGCTTTTTGGAAAAGGGCCTGGATACCTCCAGGTTTCGTTAGTGCCGTTTCTGTTCTTGAAGCTGGCTCGTTTGTTTTTAGACGCGACTGGGTTGGTGTGATGTCACTGCTGAGGAAACTAGTGATTTCTCCTGATGAGTTCTCACTGAACTTACTGGCAGATAAATGGAGACAGGTTAGAGGAGGAGACCTAGAGGACAAATTACACAAAAGAGACACTAAATCAAAGTCATCGAATCATAATGTGCTTGTGGGACATCATTTATTTTAATTCGCTGTGTAAATTTGTCCAAAGCTCATGACCACTGTTTAAAAAATAAGCTGACGAAGCACTTTCTGCTACGTTTATAGCTGATTGCATGCAATCTCATAATATTATGTTATATAAAATACAGAAACCCTGCACCGACAGGGAAAGTAATACACAGATGCCGTCATATCAAGAATCACATAACCATAACTCACCAGGCTTCCTGATGGCTGCCTGCAGCGTTAAGGCTCTTAATAATGGCAAAACTGTCTGAGGAAATCTTTGAGGCTTCATAGCGTGTTAGAGCAAAGCAGCGAGAGAAACTGTTGGGCTTTTTATCTCCAGCCTGGCGGACCCCCACAGTTAGCAGCTTAGCAACTCGCCCGTTCTGCCGAGTAAACAATAAAAATTACTGCACGTCAAAGGGAAAAACAAAACAAAACAAATAATCAACCACAGAATGGCATGACGAGCATGTAATGCTTACCATCGCTTTATCCTTATTCAGTCTATCTTCCAGCTCAAGGGCCAGCTGGTGCAGCCAGTGCTCAACCTAAAAAAACAACCACCACCACAACATTACAGAACATAGATGATGGATAAGGATTTGCATGTATACCACAGACTTTATTAGTACCTGTGTTTTTGTAGCCAGAGCTGATTTTCCCTGAAAGTTCTTGCTACAGCCGATGGACTTGGGAAGCTGCCTGGGTTTCACTGGCTCAAACTCAATGCCTCTGCACAAGTCATACAACCATTGCCTGTAAAATAATAAATAAAAATGAAACACTTAAACCAAATTGCTCCAAATAGACCAGGCAGTTATTTTGGTTAGACAGATAGAGATTAACAATATACTAAAAGCACAATCTTGTTAACTTGGGTTGGTGCTCCACTCCACTTTGTCTGCAGGTGACAAAAAAAAGGTGTAAAACTAAAACATGCCTGCTTGAACTCAGACCACTTTACATAGAGTATAACATAATGGAGCTTTACCTGCATTAAATATTAAAATACTTATGTTAAGGCTTTTATAATTGCATCCCTCTGCATCTCTCTCACTCACACTCAATTTGGTGGAGAAGAAGGGAGAGTCTTACCCAGTCTTTTCTCCGAAGCTTTCCTCCAGCTGCGCCCGTGTGAACCGAGTTAGCTCACCCATATTCTCTACCCCCAGAGTCTCTGTAATGGAGGCGCCAAGTTTTCCTCCCAAATTGCGGCTGAAACACAACAACTGCATCGTACAGTGTATATAAAACTAAACACTACGTCTAACCTCCTAGCTTTATTTGGGAATATACTTACATTTTACTGATGGGCAACGTCTTGAAGAGTTCAGGCACTGATCCAAGAGGAAGCAGAGTCTGCCGATTTGGTTTGTTAAGACCGCACGCCAGTTTGGCCAATACCTTCAAAAAATGTCATTAATTTCAAAATGAATTCTATAACGTGTTCACTAACTAAAAACTATTTTATAAAATGGGCAAAATTTTACTTAATCTCAGTCACCTCAATGCCTTTGAATGGAATATATTGGGTGTTCAAATACACACACAAAAAAGCACCTTGTTATGAGAAATTCCTGCAGAACATTGGAAACCAGTGTGCTGCTCCACTGCGGCCCTCATTTCCTCCACAATCATCGCTCCAACAGCCAAACACACCTCTGAGTAGCCTAAACAGCCTGGCTGAACGCAAGCAGGCAGTGTGTTGAGCCACTGCTGCAGTCCCTTCAACCTCCGCTCCTCTACATGCATATAGAAATAAGTGAATTTCTGCAGTTTCAGCCTCTGCAGGTAGCTACTGTAAGTTATGCTCTTGACCACATTTTATTTCTACAATGTCTTTTATCCTGTAAAGTTTTGAGAACACACCTTTATCCTCTGGAGCATCTTCCACTGGGCCAGGAACGGGAAAGCCTTGGACATAAGTGTTTTTCAGAAGTTGCGGGTCAATGCACGATACTTCAAGATCCTTCAGTCTTTTCTGGACGCTGCTGGTAAGGTCCATGTAGGCTTCATCGATGCTGGCTCTCTCAATGACTGCAAATCGGGACATGATCTCAATCACTTCCACACTGGCCTCCCTGTAACTGGCCAAAAAGTTTAAGTCCAAAATTTCAGTATCGTGGGAAGACAAAAACAACTCAAAACCATGTTTTTATCATCATGTGTAAAAGAATGGAGGGCTTACCAGGTTAGATCAGCTTTCCCATGTGACTCTCGGACTCTCGCCACCTGAAGATCTGGACACAGTTTTTTGGCATCATCCGCCCACATGTTTCTTGTCACACCGTGTGCTCGGGCTTCATAACTGACTGCTATGATACTGATCAAGAAAAGAGACAAAAGAAAATGGAAAAAAAATGCAGTTATTTCCTATTGGAGAAGTTTCACTTAGAAATAAACCTTTATTGTGAGCAAAGCGCAGGGACGTGGTAACCTAGGGGTTAAGGTGTTGCACTACTGATCGGAAGGTTGTGAGTTCGAATCCCAGGTCCACCAAGCTACCACTGAACAAGGCCCTCAATTACTCAGATGTATAAATTGAAATAAAATTGTAAGTAAGTGTCTGCTAAACGTTCTTCTCACCCGCCTCCTTTCCAGGTTTTGTACTGAGCAACGACGCAGGGTTTGTTTTTCAGCTTGGGGTTCAACCTCTGCTCCACCTGCACGTAAAAGCAGTCCATATCCACCAGGGCCACCACTCTGTCCTTTCCCACCTCCATCAGCTTCAGTATGTATTATTCTGTGATCAGTAGTCTAGT